>NC_069499.1:654261524-654331524 GCF_027579735.1 Bombina bombina
GTCTCTTCACCCAGAGGTATTTCTTCAGATTGTTCAAATGTGGGAACTTCCAGAAATAGATCTGATGGCTTCTCATCTAAACAAGAAAACTTCCCAGGTATCTGTCCAGATCCCGGGATCCTCAGGCGGAGGCAGTGGATGCATTATCACTTCCTTGGAAGTATCATCCTGCCTATATCTTTCCGCCTCTAGTTCTTCTTCCAAGAGTAATCTCCAAGATTCTGAAGGAATGCTCGTTTGTTCTGCTGGTAGCTCCGGCATGGCCTCACAGGTTTTGGTATGCGGATCTTGTCCGGATGGCCTCTTGCCAACCGTGGACTCTTCCGTTAAGACCAGACCTTCTGTCTCAAGGTCCTTTTTTCCATCAGGATCTGAAATCCTTAAATTTAAAGGTATGGAGATTGAACGCTTGATTCTTGGTCAAAGAGGTTTCTCTGACTCTGTGATTAATACTATGTTACAGGCTCGTAAATCTGTATCCAGAGAGATATATTATAGAGTTTGGAAGACTTATATTTCTTGGTGTCTTTCTCATCATTTTTCTTGGCATTCTTTTAGAATACCGAGAATATTTCAGTTTCTTCAGGATGGTTTAGATAAGGGTTTGTCCGCAAGTTCCTTGAAAGGTCAAATCTCTGCTCTTTCTGTTCTTTTTCACAGAAAGATTGCTATTCTTCCTGATATTCATTGTTTTGTACAAGCTTTGGTTCGTATAAAGCCTGTCATTAAGTCAATTTCTCCTCCTTGGAGTTTGAATTTGGTTCTGGGGGCTCTTCAAGCTCCTCCATTTGAACCTATGAATTCATTGGATATTAAATTACTTTCTTGGAAAGTTTTGTTCCTTTTGGCCATCTCTTCTGCCAGAAGAGTTTCTGAATTATCTGCTCTTTCTTGTGAGTCTCCTTTTTCTGATTTTTCATCAGGATAAGGCGGTGTTGCGAACTTCTTTTGAATTTTTACCTAAGTTGTGAATTCCAACAACATTAGTAGAGACATTGTGGTTCCTTCATTATGTCCTAATCCTAAGAATTCTAAGGAGAAATCGTTGCATTCTTTGGATGTTGTTAGAGCTTTGAAATATTATGTTGAAACTACTAAGTCTTTCCGAAAGACTTCTAGTTTATTTGTTATCTTTTCCGGTTCTAGAAAGGCCAGAAAACTTCTGCCATTTCTTTGGCATCTTGGTTGAAATTTTTAATTCATCTTGCCTATGTTGAGTCGGGTAAAACTCCGCCTCATAGGATTACAGCTCATTCTACTAGGTCAGTTTCTACTTCCTGGGCGTTTAGGAATGAAGCTTCAGTTGATCAGATTTGCAAAGCGGCAACTTGGTCCTCTTTGCATACTTTTACCAAATTCTACCATTTTGATGTATTTTCTTCTTCCGAAGCAGTTTTTGGTAGAAAAGTACTTCAGGCAGCGGTTTCAGTTTGAATCTTCTGCTTATGTTTTTCATTAAACTTTATTTTGGGTGTGGATTATTTTCAGCAGGAATTGGCTGTCTTTATTTTATCCCTCCCTCTCTAGTGACTCTTGTGTGGAAAGATCCACATCTTGGGTAGTCATTATCCCATACGTCACTAGCTCATGGACTCTTGCTAATTACATGAAAGAAAACATAATTTATGTAAGAACTTACCTGATAAATTCATTTCTTTCATATTAGCAAGAGTCCATGAGGCCCGCCCTTTTTTGTGGTGGTTATGATTTTTTTGTATAAAGCACAATTATTCCAATTCCTTATTTTATATGCTTTCGCACTTTTTTCTTATCACCCCACTTCTTGGCTATTCGTTAAACTGAATTGTGGGTGTGGTGAGGGGTGTATTTATAGGCATTTTAAGGTTTGGGAAACTTTGCCCCTCCTGGTAGGAATGTATATCCCATACGTCACTAGCTCATGGACTCTTGCTAATATGAAAGAAATGAATTTATCAGGTAAGTTCTTACATAAATTATGTTTTTTGTTTATTTTTATTTTTTTTTAAATTCTTTATTTATATATCCAGCACTGAATAAGGCAACAAATGATATATACAGAAAAATTGTAAAATATGATGACAATAATTGCAACCAAAGACAGCACTGTATTTTCTTCTATAATCTATTAACATAGCTACTCCAGACATTACTTGTCTTCCCTCTCTTCTCATCTAACTTATTACTTCTAGTTCCCCTATCTGGTAAGGCAACAGATAACAGTATAGCTTGCATAACATATTAGAGCCGATCAAAAGATTTCCAAGAGTCTTTAGTATTTTGTAGTTCTTTGCAATCAGCAAGTCATTGCAGCTCTATTATGAGTGAGTCCTTCATTCGATGTTGGGTTTCATATATCAACAGCTTAATTTCCCCTCCTCCCCATCCATCTCTGCTTCCTATTTTCTCCTTACTTGACCCAGAGTGCCCCCCCAGGGTTCCATTCCTGTCTCTCATCTTTAGTCTCTCTATTGGTTCGGTACCTTGTTAATTGGAAAGTTTAGAAAATGTTCCATTTGCCTCGTAACTGGGCTTCCAGAACGACCTCTGAGTTTTTGAGTGGGTACAGTATTTGTCTCTGATGTGTTAAGTCTAAGGTGTGAATCAAGGGTTCCCATTTGTTGAGGAAATGTTTAGTTCGTTTTATGATGTCACCCTGTGTGTCTACTTGTTCCCGAATCATTTGCTGTTGTTGTTCTAATTTGAGATGTGTTAGTGTTGGCGGATCAGGCTCCATCCACTTCTTGAGGATAAGCTTTCTGGCAAGCAGTATAACATTATGAACAAATGTCATGTGTTTGTTTGTGTCCGATTGTGTGTGGAGGAATATCACCACGTGGATATTTAGGTCTATACTCCCTCCCGTAACTCTCATTGCCCATTTGTGTGCCATGTTCCAGAATCTCGTGAGTTTTGGGCATTGCCAAATCATGTGGAGGATGTTGGGGTTTGGGTGCGTGCATTTTGGGCAAAGTCCCGAAGTCTCAGGACACCATTTGTGGAACATCTTTGGTGTTATGTAAGCATTATGTAGTAGTTTTGTATGTGATTCCCTGATGTCGTTTGATAGTGATGCCTTCCTCACCTTTAAAACACTTTGTTCAATGATTTGGTCCGTAACTGGGTTTGGAGTCCAGGTGCTCCATTTATGTTGAATTTGATCTCTCGCAGCCTTATTAGTCAATGTTTGGAGTGCTTTGTATGTATGTGAGATTGAGGTCAGTCCTCCCCTTGTCAGAGTCAGTAGCTTGTATATTTCACAGTTGGTGTCCGGCATGTCACCCGTCCCCAGAATGCTTTGAACGTAGTGTCTTGTCTGTAGGAATGCGAAGTGGTGTTTGTAAGGTAGATTAAATTCTAATTGTAATTCGGCAAACGATTTGACTGATTTTTGGTCTGGCGTCAGGACTTGTCTGATAGTAGTCAGTCCCCTTGTTTCCCATTGTCTGAAAGGCGATGTGGTGAAACCCGCCTGGAAATCTGGGTTACCTCGTAGGGGTAAGTATACTGTATTTTTGCATGTTATTTTCAGGGCCCTGCAGATTTTCCGCCATGCTCTTACAGGTTGGAGGAAGATAGTATTGTGCCCTACTGTTCTTTCTAGCTGTGTGTGAGTCATGTGTGGGAGCATTTTTAGTGACCACGGAGCAATAAGTTCTGACTCTAGTGTACCATTTGTGAAGACATTTCTGTCCAAAAGCCAATCCATTACATATTTAGCTAAAGCTGCCCAGTTGTAGTACTCTATATTTGGGAGTGCTAGTCCCCCCATCTCTGGTGTGCACGTCATTTTTTTATGTCCTATTCTATGTCTTTTCCCCTTCCATAAAAAGTGAAGTATGTCTCTATTCAGTGTCTGTAGGTCTTGTTTGTGTAGGAGTTCGGGTAGCATTTGTAGTGCATATAGCAGTTTGGGAAACAGGATCATCTTAATTAGCCCTACTCTTCCCGACAGTGTCAGTGGTAGTGGTGTCCAATTTAGGAGTGTGCGTCTTAGTTCCTTGATTAGTGGTCTGAAGTTAAGTCCATACCACTCTCTGGGGTCTCTAGAGAGAATAATACCTAGATATTTAAACGAGTTAGTAACAATCTTAAAATTATCTTGTAGTGGTTCTGCTGGTGACTCATTCCTTAACCATAACAGCTCTGACTTATCTTTATTTATGCAGTATCCTGAAATTTGACCGAACTCGGTGATGATGTGCATTAAAATAGGGATATTTCGCCTGGGGTCGCTGGCATATAGGATCATATCATCTGCGAAAAGGGATATGTGGAGAGTTTCTTTGCCTATAGTTAATCCTTCCGTGTTTTTCCTAATTTTGGTTGCTAGTGGTTCAAGGGCTAGGTCAAAAAGGAGCGGAGATAGTGGGCATCCCTGTCTTGTGCCTCTCATTAGCGGGAAAGTGTGTGATGGTTCGCCATTAACTAGAATTGCTGCTCGGGGTTCGTCATACAGTGCGTAGGTGGCTGTCATAAAGTCGCCCTGAATCCCAAATTTCCCAAGGGTTGTGAAGAGATGGTCCCACAGTATCTTATCAAACGCTTTTTCGGCGTCTACCAGTAATATACAAGCGTCTCCCTCCCTCTGGTCTCTGTTTTCCTTCCCCCCAGTAGTGTGACAGAACTAGCTGCAATTTTCTCATGTTCTTAACTGAGGATCTCCCTCTAACAAACCCTGTCTGGTCTTCGTGTAGCAGGTCTGGTAATATCCCCGTCAGTCTGTTGGCTAGAATTTTGGTGAACAGTTTGTAGTCTGAGTTGAGTAGTGAAATTGGTCTATACGAGGATGTCAGTAGTGGGTCTCTGTCTGGTTTGGGGATGACTGTCACATTCGCTTCCGTGAATCTATTTGATAGGTCTGCCCTTCCTTTCATTATGCCATTGAACAGTAAGGTGAGTGTCTCCGCCACCTCCTCCCTGATCATTTTATAGAACTCCCCCGGTAGGCCGTCAGGGCCGGGGGTTTTTTCTAGGGGCAAAGCGTCAATAGCCCTAGTGATCTCTAGGGAGTCCACTGGGCCATTTAAGGTCTGTAACTGTGCCTCAGTTATTTGAGGGAGGGCCAAGTCCTTCCAAAAGTTTTGTTTCAGTTCCTCATCTACTCTCTGTGGGCTATACAGTTTGGAGTAGTAGTCTACGAATGTTTTGTGTATATCCTCTTTTTTTGTTAGTATTGTTCCCTGTTTCTGTATGGCTTCTATAGTGTTAGGTTTCCTGGTTAGTTTGGTGATTTTTGCTAGTAATTTACCTGTGCGATTACCATAACGATAGAATTTAGCCTGCATTCGAGTTTGGGCTCTGCCTGCTGTCTGAATAAGATGAGTGTCTCTGAGGGTCTTGATGTCTTTGTAATGTAATCTGTTTTGGTCTGTCGGGTGTCTAAGGTATTGATTCCTTGCATTTAGGAGTTGGCGGAGAAGTAGTTCACCTCTCTTTCTGCAAATTTTTTTTATTCTAATTGCATAAGTTGTGATCCCCCCTCTTAGCACCGCTTTTGCCGTTTCCCAAAACAGCGAGATGTCGTTTATGTGTTGTTTGTTAAGATCTTTGTAAGCTAACCACTCTCCCACCAAGTGTTTTCGCAAGTTGAGGTCGTGATACAGATGCGTAGGGAATCTCCACCCACACATCTTTCTCTGAGGGGCATCAGTGGTTAACACTAGTGTCACTGGTGAGTGGTCTGAGATGGTTATGGGATCTATCATAATGTCTCCTATCCTGGAGGATAAGTGACTTGAGACTAGGAAATAGTCTATGCGGGAAAGTGTGGTTTTCGATGGATGTGCACATGTGTAATCCCGAGCCTCAGGGTTTCTTTCTCTCCATACATCTATAAGACCTAGACTATTTTTAAAGTTTTTAAGAATCAATGTTTCTCTTCTAGATCCTGTCCATGGCTGTTTGGGTTTTATGTTGCTAGTGGGGTTACGGAATCTGTCCGCAGGTGTCTGAGGCGCTATATTGTAATCCCCACCCACTATAATGGGTAGGTCTGAAAATTGCAAGAGTTTGCTTTGGAGGTGTATTAGAAATTCTCTCTTATGTGTCTGGGGGCCATATATACCGCAAAGAATCAGGGATAGTGTGTCAATTTTTAGTTTTATAATCAGATATCTACCCTCAACATCAGAGATCACCTGTGAAATGTCGTAATTCAGTCCCTTTCGAAACAGTATTGCAATCCCTCTCGCTCTTTTGTTTTCATAGGGTGTGAAGAGTACTTCTCCCACCCATCCCTGCTTAAGTTTTTGATGTTCTATTTGCGATAGATGTGTTTCCTCTAGTATGGCTATGTCGGCCTTTTTTGTATTTAACTGTCTCAGAATCGCCTTCCTTTTAATGGGCGATGTTATCCCTCCCACATTCCAGGTGGTGATTTTCATTGTGCTACAGTGGGTGTCTTGTGTGTATGGGTGTCACGAATTGTCTAGGTTGTGAGGTGTGAAGTGCTATGTGTGAGTGTTGCAGTATAGGTTAATAAGCGTTACTTACTGTTTTCTGCAGTGTCCAAAATCTGTCTATTTTCCCCCTGGGGGAGCGCCCTTAGATCTGATGGAGTCTATCTATCACTATGATAAACAATAAGCAATCAGGTTAGTGAGTCTTAACTTTTAAACTTTCAAAACCGTTTCTTGAATTTGTGCAAAAGAGACAAATACATGCAATAAATTTCAACAGTATAACAGACAATAAATAGTAACAGAATTTTCCCGTTTCCCATTCCCCCCCCCCCCCCACTTGTAAAGGATATAGGTTTTCATGTCCTTTAGTTTTTAAGAGGCTTTACTCTATGCTTTCTGAGGCCTTAAGCAGTGTCTCTGTTTTCAAAAGTCATCTGGCTGAACGTAGTGGCCCTGTTGAATTAACAGTTCTTAGTGTTTAAGGTGCTTTATACTTCTTCTTCTATGATCCTGGCAGCAATTCTCATCTTCCTGAGATAGAGGGACGGTTTTCTTGATCTTGTGGTTGTCGTTGTTCGCTCTCTCTCTGCAAATGTAGCTTGAGCTGCTGTGGTGACTCAAAGAACAGAGGACCATTGGTTGTATGCAGCCGTAGTCTCGCTGGATATAGAAGGGCTGCTGGCCTGCCTTGCTCCATGAGTTGCTTGCAGTAAGGTGTAAATTCTTTTCTTCTGGCTGCCACTGTTGCAGAATAGTCCTGGAACAGATATAGTTTTCTGCCTTCAAATTCCAGCGACGGGGCTTTTCTGTAGGCTTGAAGGATTGCTATTTTTGTTTTAAAGTTGAGATACTTCACCATAACTTGTCTCGACTGTTGGGTATTTTCCTCCTGTTTTCTCGGGTCACCAACTCTGTGGGCCCTCTCTACTGTGCATGGAAGACATGACTGAGGAATGTGTAACATCTTTGGCAGGGTGTTTTCTGCAAAGTCTATGAGTTGTGATCCTGGGAGAGACTCTGGGATTCCTACAATCCTTAAGTTGTTTCTTCTTGACCTGTTCTCCAGGTCATCGATTTTGGCCCATAGCCTATCATTCTGCTGCTGTAGTGTTTGAATATTGGTCTCAGCTTCTCTATGGCGAGTCTCTCCCTCTGCAACCCTTTGTTCCACTTGAGTTAGTCTGCCATTGAAAGATTTTACTTCTGTTGTAAGTGAATCCATCCCTGTTTGCAACTGTTCAATTTTCGGTAAGAACAGTGCAGAGATCTGTGAGACAATTGGGTGGGTGTCCATAGGAATAGAGTTTGGCATATCCTCTGCCTCTACAGGTGCCTGTGTTGTCTCCACTTGATTCCTTTTCTTATCAGCATTCTTAAGTCTGCTAGCCATTGTTCCTGTCTTTTTGTTATAGGAGTTATAGTATTTTTGCATGCAGCTTTAAAAGTCCCAGCTAATGCTGCCCTATATGGTGTGTTTTTATATTTGTTTCACTACAAATTTGCAGCTTCTGTCTGTTTCCTTTCAGATCATAGATTGATATCAAACTCAAGGCCAGTGATATGCTTGTTAAGCGGTGGGTGAGCGGGGGGGGGGGGGGGCCAGGCCCGAGCCCTCTAGCCCTGCATGATGTGTTAGTTACTGTTGATGTTTGAAAAAGAGATAATGATTCTAGTGGTTTTAGGTTTTAGCCACCAGGACCCTCAATGCAGCCTTTTCAAAGTGTGCCCTAATTCCAGGGCTGTAGTGAAAGCTAGTTTCAAGGGCTAGGTTTTCTTAATGTTTTGGCCTGTCTTTCAATGTCTGAGAGAGCATGCAGCATAAGTGATTATATGCCCTTTTCCTTGTGTGACTGTTCTCGTTCCCCTCTGTGTCTTATTTTTGCGCCCTGTGGTTCTGCAGTCTATGTGAATTTATGTGGGGCTCTCCCCCCTGCTGTGCGAGTGTGGTATGCAGAGAGTCTATGTCGGCACTGTTCACAGCAGTTTTTCGCCGTTAATCTAGTTCTCACTTCACTCTCGGGTAAGCTGTGGCCTTTATTGTGCTGCGTATCTAATAGTGGAGGTCCGGCAGCAGATTGGCAAAATGGCGGCGTTCCCGCCGTTATCTGGACCTTCCCTCCCGGCCCCTCGGATGCTTTAAAAATTTGTTCAGGGCTCTTACCGGGTACTTGAAGTCTTGGCACTTGTCCCCTGCTTGATGTTTGGGGGTCGTGTGGAGTCTGTCTTTGTCAGGTAACTTCGCGGCTGCAGCCGCAGCTTGTCTCTACTTCTTCTATCTGGTGGCTTTTGCGGCGGGGGAATCCGATGACTGATTCCTTGCTGAAGTGTCTCCGGGCAGTTGTGGTTTCCCCTGCCAAGGATTTCAGCGTGTTTTAGGGGCACTTGTGAGATTTTCCACCAAGTTAGGGGCTGTAGGCAGCGGAGCTCCTTTCCCTGCTTCCACCCTCTGTGCCCTCCCACCGGAAGTCCCCTTTTTGTTTATTTTTGGGTATTTTTTTTATTTACTTTTTTTTAAAGTAAATATTTTATTTGGTTTTAGAGTTAGAATTAACAGTTGGGGACACTCAGTTCCCCAGTTCCAATAGACACAATAAAAGGACTGGACACGCAGGTCCGATTAAAATTCTTATCAAAACATTAAAATGTCGGGTAAAAAACAATAAATAGGATATCTACATTCCCAAGGTCAAACTAGGGTATGAACGTTCAGTCAGTCATATAAATAGAAGACTTCAGATTGACTCACATTTTTCTGTTTTAAAGAAGCCAAAATAGATCTGACCATTGGGGGACTCACACTTCTAGAATACAATATTTTTAGGGAAGGGGATCAAAAGGGAGGAATGGGTAAAATAAGGGAGTTTGTGGTGAAAATAATTCACCGAAATTGAACCCTGATGTGGGCTCTGGATGTGGGGGGAAGAGCTAGTACATGTAACATTTAGTGCTCCAAAAGCCAGTGTAAAGTATGTGTGAGATAGCTAGATAGAGGCTCATAGAACAAAAACTTCTGTACTTCAGGAGGAGATTACATTCTAGCGATACATAATATGATATCAATCTCTCGATACTATGAATATAATCTAAAACTACAATACATAGCAACATGAGGAAGGGGATAGCATAGATTGGAAGGTCACTAAGTGATCTTAAGACCGTACCTAGCACACCCTGTACATAGCACACACGGCACCCAGCACAACAGTACCCAACACAACCCGTACCTAGCACAAACAGTACCCAGTACACTCCGTGCCCAGCACACACAGTTCCTAGCACACGCAGTACCAGACACACACAGTACCTAGCCCAGACAGTACCTAGCCCACGCAGTACCTAGCACAAACAGTACCTAGCCCACGCAGTACCTAGCTCAGACTAATCCTAGCATAAACAGTATCTAGCACCAGCAGAACCTAGCACAAGCCGTGCCTAGCACAGATAGTCCCAAGCACGAACAGTACCTAGCACACCCTGTACTTAGCACACAATATAACTAGCACTCACTATGCCTAGCACAAACATTACCCAACACACACTGTACCTGGCACAAGCAATACCTAGCACAGACAGCACCTATTGTACCTAGAACAAACAGTACCCAGCACATACTGTGTCTGGCAAGTCTCAAAATCTATAATATAAAATCTATGAAACTGTGGAACCTAGCACCAAGTCAAAAACATCTTCAAGAATCTGGTCACCCCAATCAAGGATATCTTAGTATGTTGAAATATGTTAGGGGCTAAAATATGCTTATAGTTAGAATATATGATGTATGTGTATGATATATAACCCTCCATGACAGGCATAACCGAGAATCAGAAAATGTATAGGGAATTAACAAGTATCAAATATAGGACATATTAACTATAGTGGTAACCTCAGAACATAGAACCCTAAGTGCAACATAAACTAAGACAAGGTGTATAAAATACCCACACCATATTATGGGGGGTGGACAATGGGGTAAATACCGCAGTGTTTCCACTATTTCAACAAAACAGTTGCAGGAAAGGCCAATACACTAAGAAAATAAATGTGTTCAGAGCGCCTCAAATGGGCTAGGTGTTGTACAATGTGTAGAGTGTGTATTTAGAAATATTTTAATTGCAAATCTAGTACTTTACACAAGAATAAAACATGCCACGGTGGGTACAGTGGTAATAAATGACAATAAAAACAATAAGATGTGGATCCACTCTTGTACAAATTAAATATTGAATATATCTATATAAAAACACTGAATATAAAATGATGCAGAGGCAATAAATAATAATAGCCCCAATAAAAATATGAGAAAGTTAAAATTCCAAACAATGTCTGAAAGAAATCAATCCAATGTGTGGATTAAAAAATGCAGTAAATCAAATGAATGGATTGCTGATATCGACTAGGAGGAGGATACCGTAAGGGATATTGTGTACCAGTGTTGGTGGTGATATTGTGTATAAAAAAGGGAGTGAAAAATTATCCTTAGTGATTGCAAATATAAAGAAAACAGACAGTGTCAACTTGCTTATTCAAAAGTGAAAAACATGATGTGAAAAATTGAAAAAATTACAAAGGGGAAAAAGAAAAAATGCTGCTCAAAAAATGAAAAAAAGGGAACAAAGTGATCAAAAAAAAAAAAAGGAAAAAAGAGAACAAAGTCAGTGATTGTAATCCAAGAAATAAAATCCTAAAAAAGGCTGAATGTGAACATCCAAATAAAAGACAAAAGTTAATAATGTGTAGAAAAGGAAACCTTATTTTCCTAGTGGTGAGAGTCCGTCTGAGGTTCCTGATGGTGAGAATAAAGTCAACGGTCTTTTAGGTCAAACCCAATTAATGGGCTAGTGTTCCTGTTCCTGATGGTGAGAACCTTTGGTGGTTGGGAAAAACTCCAATCCAAAATTTTTTTTTCTTTTTAAATCATAAATTAAACCTAAAACAACAATAGTGTAGATGGTACTAAAAACTTATATAAAATCAGAATAGTGCTTACCAGCTGTCAATGCGTTTCGACCTCCTTTAGGCCGTTCCCAAGACTGCTTTTAGGATTTTTTTTCTTGAATTACAATCACTGACTTTGTTCTCTTTTTTCCTTTTTTTTTTTTTTGATCACTGTTCTTTTTTTTTTCTTTTTTTTGAGCAGCATTTTTTCCTTTGTAATTTTTTTCAATTTTTCACATCATGTTTTTCACTTTTAAATAAGCAAGTTGACACTGTCTGTTTTCTTTATATTTGCAATCACTAAGGATAATTTTTCACTCCCTTTTTTATACACAATATCACCACCAACACTGGTACACGGTATCCTCCTCCTAGTCGATATCAGCAATCCATTCATTTGATTTACTGCATTTTTTAATCCACACATTGGATTGATTTCTTTCAGACATTGTTTGGAATTTTAACTTTCTCATATTTTTATTGGGGCTACTATTATTATTGCCTCTGCATCGTTTTATATTCAGTGTTTTTATATAGATATATTCAATATTTAATTTGTACAAGAGTGGATCCACATCTTATTGTTTTTATTGTCATTTATTACCACTGTACCCACCGTGGCATGTTTTATTCTTGTGTAAAGTACTAGATTTACAATTAAAATATTTCTAAATACACACTCTACACATTGTACAACACCTAGCCCATTTGAGGCACTCTGAACACATTTATTTTCTTAGTACATTTTCCAAGCTAGCTAGTTAGCCTACTGTTCAGAGCTATAGGTGCTTTGGCGCTACACCCCATCGAAATCCGGAAAGGCCAATACAGTCATATTAGGGCTAAGAAAAAAGTTAGTCACTTAGCCCACACCGACGTGACCACAACCAACCAGTCTCCAATGCCTGATATCATGTTGGCAGCCCAGTTCTCTAGCAGAGAAGAGTGGCACAAGTAGGAGTGAAGATATTCCAGGTGGTAGTTCAAAGGGCCTTACCAGCATGTGACCAGATCTGAGGCGTAAAAAATGTTTTTCTCAAGTCTCCTTTCAACGGCTTTCAGCCTGGATACGGATTGCTCCACAGCTAGCGGGGGGATAACACTCATAGATTGTTCTGCCCTAGTTTTTTTTTCTTTATTCCTATTTGCCGCCATCTTAAAGTGTTGATATGGTGGTCTGCTGTGCTACTGGTTCAAGATGTAAGTTGTAAGTTGGTTTCTAGCAGCTTTATATATGCTGTGCAGGGAAGCTCTTTTTTTTTTTATTAACATCTCAGGCAGCATACATAAAAACACAGTTACATAGTGTAGTTCAAATTTCTCAGATTTTCAAAAAGATAGTAACAAGACATAGTTCTGATGTAACAAAGTCATTGAAAAAGCTTGGAGTCTTCAGTTTCTGGCGTTTGCATGCTTCCCGAGAAGAAATTTTTCTTTTAATACAAACATCAACAATTCTAACAAATTAAACATAATTATTGACCTAGTTCTAAACACACATTACTCTTAGTGAGTGATGGGACTCAGCGAGAGTTTGGGGATGTAGAAGACTCGTAGAAGAAGCAGATATGGAGGGGAGTCCTCACCAAAGACCAAGAATTAGAGGGGGAGGTGGAAACGAGAAGTGAGAGAGGGAAAAAAAAAAAAAGGGGAAAAAAGGGGAGGTCGTATGTGCACATATATCCTTAGGCTAAAATAGCATAATTTCAGATATTCCCTGCTCCGTATTGCGATCTTCTGCTATGTATGTCACAATCTGCCAACTCTCACCCGCAGCCATCTCCAGCATGGCCTCTAGATGCATGAACGGTTTTAAGATCTGTCTTTGTGTTGGCAGACCCAGTGTGTCAATATAGGGTCTCCATTTACGCAAAAAAGGCTTCAGCCTACGCAACGTGTCAAGTCTAACATCGTACTGCTCTATAAAGAGTTGCTTTAGTAACAGATGTTTGAACTGCGCTACTGTTGGGGCTTGTCTACTGATCCATCTCTTAAGAATGCATTGTCTGGCCAACAGAACACAAGCTGTTAGAAGTCTGTGCAATGTTTTGCACGCATCATCCCACTTAAACAGTAGTATTTCAGTCATCGTGAGCACTAAGTCTAGTTTTAGTGTGATTTTTAGCCAGTATTGGATTTGTCCCCAAAATCATCTAATCACTGGGCAGGCGTAAAAATAATGTTGGAACGACGGGGCGACCATTCCACATTTGACACATTGATCTAGGATCTGTTTGTTCCATTTTGCTGCTCTATGTGGTGTGATGTAGTCCATATGTAATATCCTAGTCTGTGCTTCTCTGAGATGTACTGACAGTGTTGCCTGTTTTGTGCGTTCTAAGCTGTCTACTATATCTTGTGTTGTCAGTTCTATTGGGTTAGTGAGGTTATGCTTTGACAATATGCCAGTAAGTATGAAGGACTCGTCCTGCATCACGATACATGAGTAGAATTGGGACAAGGAGAATATGCCCATTCGAAACAATGTCTGGGAAACAGCAAAAGGCGATTTCTCCCAAAAATGTTCACACCGTGACTGCATAGTCAAAATATAGTGCCTCAGTTGCAGATAGGGGATTTGATACTTAGTTCTCAGCTCCTGAAAGGAGCATACTGTGTGCTGTAGCGGGTCCAGCATATCCCCAATTGTTACAAAGCCCAATCTTTTCCAAACATGAAATGGTTCATGATCATTCCCCGCTGGAAAACAGGGATTTCCCACTATAGGTATATAGTTTGGGGTGGGGCTGTCTGACTTTAGGTACTTATGTAATTTACGCCAGGCTCTTAGCGGATCCCTATACATCACATTGTTAGTAATTGAAGGGGGTAGCGTTTTGCAGTCTCCGTATGGCAAAAAGGCCACGGCTATGGGATCTACCACCGCTTCTTCTAATTTCAGGTCACAAAAGTGTCCTGTACACAGCTGCCAGTCTGTCACCAGTCTGGCCAGAGCCGCCCAGTTATACCATTGTAAGTTCGGGAGTCCCAATCCCCCCTTGGTGTAAGGGAGATGCAATTTATGTGTTGCAATTCGCGGTCTGCCACCCTTCCAAACAAAGCGAGATATCGCTATCGTGAGCCTATTTAAATCTGTTTTTTTCATTAGAAATGGCAGCATGAGTAGCGGATATAGGATTTTGGGTAAGATTGACATCTTTATCAGGCTGACGCGCCCTGACAGCCCCAGAGGGAGATTGGCCCAGTTAGAAAGAAGAGAAGAAAGCTGTGCACATTTCTCTGAGATATTTAGTTCATATATTTTTGTTGGGTCTCTATGGAGATGAATGCCCAGATAGGTGAGGCCATCCGTCGCTTCAGTAAAGGGGTAGGTGTGTCTAGAGTTCTGGTGTCTATGGAGCCAGAGTATCTCCGATTTAGAGGTGTTTATTTTGTATCCGGAGAAACTACCGAAATCAGATATTATTTGAAGTATGCGCGGGATATGGATCTGCGGGGAGTCCACGAACAGCAGCATGTCATCTGCGTACAATGCCAAGTGGAGGGGTACATCTCCTATGACAATTCCTGGAAATATTTGTTTAAGCTTAAGCGCGAGAGGCTCGAGGGCCAAATTAAATAATAGGGGCGATAGTGGGCAGCCCTGCCTGGTACCCCTCTGTAGATTAAAATCATTCGAGAAGCAACCGCCGGACAAAACCCTTGCTACAGGGGGTCTGTATATTTTGCTAATAATGTCTAGAAAGGGGCCCTCAAAACCAAATTTCTGCATGGTGTTTAGCAGATGGGCCCACTCAACCCTATCGAAGGCCTTCTCTGCATCTAGCGATAGTAGGAAGGCCTCCAATGCGTTCTTTCTGCCACCCTTCTCTCCCACAGACCAAAAATGTTCAATAACCTGCAATACCCTGCGAAGGTTGACCACCGAAGTACGTTTCGCCACGAAGCCAGTCTGGTCTGAGTGTAAAAGATCCAGCAGAATAGATTTGAGTCTATTTGCCATAATTTTCGTGAAGAGTTTATAATCGGTGTTTAACAACGATATGGGTCTATAGGATGTTGGCAGAGATCGGTCTTTACCCAGTTTAGGGATGAGAGTGATATGAGCCGATGTAAAGCTCGCTGAGGGGGTTGTATCGGATAGCAAGAAGGCATTGTAGAGACCAGTAAGCGTGCCACCTATCTGTGGGTGAAGTAGCCTGTAAAATTCAACAGGAAACCCATCAGGGCCCGGTGCTTTACCTATGGGCAGTGTCTGCAGGGTATATGCCAGTTCTTCCTTTGTGATGGGGGCGTTTAGACTATTCCGTTGCTCTAGGGATATCTTGGGCAACTGTACCGAATTCCAAAATTGGTCTTGCACCTCCTGAGCCGGTGGAGTTTGACTTGCGTATAGCTGCGAGTAGTATTGCGCAAAACAGCCCGCAATGTCTTCAGGTGTGGTGCATGTCTTGTTATTCCAGCGTATCGCTGCTATCTTAATCTTCGCTGTCTGTGGTTTTGTTAGAGTGGCTAGCATTTTACCTGCCCAACTCCGAATCTGTAGAACCTACCCGCTGACTTTAATAGGCCAGAATCCGCCTGTTGCTTTTTGAACGTCTCAAGGTCCGTTTTTGAGGTGATGTATTTAATATAGGCTGGTTTCGACTTAGTCTGAAGGTAGACTTGATATGTCTGTCCTAGTTGCTTCTATAGGCTTCTATGCCTATACTGTGTTGTGTGCTTAAGCTTAGATATGTACGAGATGATGTTACCCGCTAGGACCGTCTTCGCCGTTTCCCAGAGGAGCAGGGGATTGTCCATATGCTCTGCGTTATCAGTCATGAAATCTGTCCATGAATGTTGTAGAAATTTATGGAACGTCTCTGAGTTAGTCAGATATGTAGGAAACCTGAGTATGTTTCTGTTCGTGTGCGGCCCATCAGACCCTAACCAAAGTTCCACTGGGGCATGGTCAGATAGAAGGATGTCGTGAATTTTACTTTGTCGCACTTGATCAATTAATCTGTTAGCTACTAGGAATATATCTATGCGAGAAAGGGTGTGCTTGGCTTTAGACAGGCACGTGTACTCCTTATCTTCAGGATGTTGCAACCTCCAAATATCGCAGACATCCAAATCTTTATCAAACATGTTAAATATTTTCGTTTCATATTTGGCCTTATAATTTCTTCTAGGATCCACTAAACTGTGTGGTTCTAACCATTGTCTGTCTAAACTATGCGTAGGGGAGATGTTGAAATCTCCTCCCAATATCAGGTTAAGACCTAGATATGGGGCCAATCTTTGTAACAGATCCCGCCAAAATTTCTCATCTCTGTGATTGGGGGCATATATGTTGCAGAATACATAATCTAGTGAGTTAACCTTGGCGCGCACTATCATATACCTGCAGTCAGGGTCTAAATATCTGTGTTGGATAGTGGCCTCCACTCTTTTCCAAAATACAATAGCCAGTCCACGACTAGCTCTGGTGTGGGAGAGAAATGTAACCTGGCCTACCCAGTCCCTCTGTAGTTTTTGATGTTCTAGGTCTAATAGGTGCGTCTCCTGGAGCAGGGCAATATCTGCACCTAATTTCCTAAGGTGTGTTAGAACTGACTTGCGTTTTATTGGTGAGTTGAGACCTCCCACATTCCATGTCACTATTTTAAGCGACATCTCTATGGTGTAAAGCTTTTATGTATCTCAGCATCAAAAAAAAAAAAGGGGGGGGGGGAAGAGGGGAAGGAAAAGAGGAAAAGGTAGGGGCAAGAGAGAGGGAGAGATAAGACCAGTATGCATAGTAGGACAGAAATAAAGGAAGGGGTTCTGTGAGAAAGCATTCCTTGATATTTAAAGAACCCTACAGAGCAGTCAATTTCATATCTCTTTACCACAAATACATTTAGTTTTACTCTCTCATGATAGCTGACAATTAGGATTTTCGACATTCTAGTGATAGCATTCCAATAGAGGAGACTACAAGGCTTGCTACGTGTTGAGTCGGGTGAACTATCTAATCCTTGCCCCTGAAATGGTTGAATGACACTATGTGTATTGTCCCCTTGTTCCTTAGTGTCAGAATTTGTGTTCTCTGTGTGAGCAGTCCCACCCGGTGACGTGAAAGGGACCATTGGCAAGTAAGGTATTATAGCAAGACCTAAGATGTTAAAAGATATTTTCCTTTCCCCTCTAAGGTTTTGAAGGAATTTGTTTGTACCTGCGAGAGTTTTGCTTTCTATAGGGTTCATCCTTGTTGTCTAAGAAGTGCCCTCTAAGTTCGTAGCCTTCCTGATGTAGCATCCCAGAACCATATATATAAGGTCTAATAGTGTAAGTAATGTAAATAACATTAATAACCATCAACATTTCAAACATAACAATGGGCGTCATTTGTACCTGTACACAAGATGATATGTGAAGCAGAAGCAAAGAAACATAACAACTTAACAACCTATAACTATTTAACATTACCCAAGAGGCCTGTCCAGGCCTCCATCCTGAACCAAATGTCTGTTTAGTCTCGGGTAATCCACCATTCCGTGTGGACTCTTCAGGCAAACAGGATAAAGCCATCTACCCTGTCCTTTAAGGATTCAAAAAGTTGAACTTAATGTCCCCCTCAGGGACACTGGGAAGCTGTATCAAGGTGGCGGTTGATGTTGTTCTGTAGCCAAGTAGGATTTCAGTGCTTGTGGGGAATGGAAAAATTTAACCCCATGGGGGGTCTGCAGCCGTAGCTTTGCGGGAAATAGTAAGGTGACTTGTCTTCCTTGCTCGTGTAGTTGGGAGCACAATTGTGCAAATTCTTTCCATTGCTTTGACACCTCCATAGAAAAATCTTGAAAGAGGAATAATCTGGATCCCTCATAGAGTACTTCTTTGTGTGTCCAATATGCTCTTAGAATTTTTAACTTTTCCTGAAAATTCAGGCATTTGAATATGACCTGCCTAGGTCTGGATTTCATTTGCTCCAGACCTCTCTCTGGCCCCATACGATGCGCTCTTTCCACATCTATCGGGAGGATATCTGCATGTAGGCCTAGGATTTTAGGGAATGTGAGTGCCGTAAATTCCAACAGGTCCTTGCCCTTGATGGACTCTGGAACTCCCACTATGCACAGGTTGTTGCGACGACTTCTGTTCTCCAAGTCGTCAATGCGGTCTTGAAGTTGTTGCGTTTTCTTGGTCAGTTGTTTAATAGCCACGTCGGCAACTGATTGCCTATCTTCTGTGTCTGATATGCGGGTTTCCGCCGCAGTCATCCTTGAGGAAAATTGTCTAATTTCACGTTAAGGTATCAACCCCTGTTTGCAGAGAGTCCATTTTAGGGAGAAAAAAGGACTTCAGTTCTTGTAGTAAAGCAATGTGGTCTAAGTTATGGCCCATATTCTGATCTATAAGTGGTGGGTTTTGAACATGTATATCAACTGTGTGTCTTTGCTGCCTTTTATTATTATCTGCAGTTTTTGACCTGTGTGACATATCTGCAGCAGCAGGGGAGGGCAGCTTGAAAAAAAACTTATCCACTTTCATCAGCCCCAATGTATCCACGTCTGAGATTACAGACTATGTAGAAGTTCGTGTTATCAATCTTTCTCAAAGGGGGGAGGTTGTCTATGTAAATATCAGGGTTCTGGCGGTTTATCAGACTCAAGAAGTCAAAGAGCCATATAGCCTTGTTTAGTGGGGATTTTCTGAGTTAGATGGGCTTGAAGAAGACAGCCAGGGTGATAACGTTGGTGTGGAAGGGGTTCAAATAACATAAATTTCAAGACACCCACACCCCTGTCCTCAAGGAGGCACAAAGAAAAATGGAGTTGCGTCAGTAGGACAGGAGACATTAATGCTATTGTGCCTTTGCAAGTGACTCCCTGTTATCCTGTCTCTCAACATGAAGAGAGGGCCGTGTAGCAATATATAAATATATCCGGGAATGAGGCCTAGTGGCTGTACGTTGCATAAGCGTTTCAGAGGGGCCCAGTGTTATGTGTCATATATCTCAGTTTATCTGTTTCATGTAGCCTTTGTAATGGAAAGTGGTTGAGTGTCTCACATAGTATACTGCAGCTTACGTGTCTGCTTGCGGCTCTCCGATGACCTTCCGGTAGCTCCTCTATCCGGAGCTATGTATTCCCCTTGTGATCAAGTTCAGGGGATTCCTCCAACGCATTCGTAGATGCTGCACCTCACCGTAAGAATTTGCTGCCTCTGCGGGTTCTATCTTTTTCGAGCGGCTGTCAGGTTGCTGGGTATCTTGCTCGGTGTATGATCCAAGATGGCGGCGTGGCGCAGCAAAGTATATCCTTTTCTTTCATGTAATTAGCAAGAGTCCATGAGCTAGTGACGTATGGGATATACATTCCTACCAGGAGGGGCAAAGTTTCCCAAACCTCAAAATGCCTATAAATACACCCCTCACCACACCCACAATTCAGTTTTACAAACTTTGCCTCCGATGGAGGTGGTGAAGTAAGTTTGTGCTAGATTCTACGTTGATATGCGCTCCGCAGCAAGTTGGAGCCCGGTTTTCCTCTCAGCGTGCAGTGAATGTCAGAGGGATGTGAGGAGAGTATTGCCTATTTGAATGCAGTGATCTCCTTCTAAGGGGTCTATTTCATAGGTTCTCTGTTATCGGTCGTAGAGATTCATCTCTTACCTCCCTTTTCAGATCGACGATATACTCTTATATATACCATTACCTCTGCTGATTCTCGTTTCAGTACTGGTTTGGCTATCTGCTATATGTAGATGAGTGTCCTGGGGTAAGTAAGTCTTATTTTCTGTGACACTCCAAGCTATGGTTAGGCACTTTGTTTATAAAGTTCTAAATATATGTATTCAAACATTTATTTGCCTTGACTCAGAATGTTCAACTTTCCTTATTTTCAGACAGTCAGTTTCATATTTGGGATAATGCATTTTGATTTGACCATTTTTTCTTACCTTAAAATTTGACTTTTTCCCTGTGGGCTGTTAGGCTCGCGGGGGCTGAAAATGCTTCATTTTATTGCGTCATTCTTGGCGCGGACTTTTTTGGCGCAAAAATTCTATTTCCGTTTCCGGCGTCATACGTGTCGCCGGAAGTTGCGTCATTTTTTGACGTTATTTTGCGCCAAAAATGTCGGCGTTCCGGATGTGGCGTCATTTTTGGCGCCAAAAAGCATTTAGGCGCCAAATAATGTGGGCGTCTTATTTGGCGCGAAAAAATATGGCCGTCGCTTTTGTCTCCACATTATTTAAGTCTCATTTTTCATTGCTTCTGGTTGCTAGAAGCTTGTTCTTTGGCATTTTTTCCCATTCCTGAAACTGTCATTTAAGGAATTTGATCAATTTTGCTTTATATGTTGTTTTTTCTCTTACATATTGCAAGATGTCTCACGTTGCATCTGAGCCAGAAGATACTACAGGAAAATCGCTGTCAAGTGCTGAATCTACCAAAGCTAAGTGTATCTGCTGTAAACTTTTGGTAGCTATTTCTCCAGCTGTTGTTTGTATTGATTGTCATGACAAACTTGTTAAAGCAGATAATATTTCCTTTAGTAAAGTACCATTGCCTGTTGCAGTTCCCTCAACATCTATGGTGCAGAATGTTCCTGATAATATAAGAGATTTTGTTTCTGAATCCATAAAGAAGGCTATGTCTGTTATTTTTCCTTCTAGTAAACGTAAAAAATCTTTTAGAACTTCTCTCCCTACAGATGAATTTTTAAATGAACATCATCATTCTGAATCTGATGACTCCTCTGGTTCAGAGGATTCTGTCTCTGAGGTTGATGCTGATAAATCTTCATATTTATTTAAAATGGAATTTATTCGTTCTTTACTTAAAGAAGTTCTAATTGCTTTAGAAATAGAGGATTCTGGTCCTCTTGATACTAATTCTAAACGTTTAGATAAGGTATTTAAAGCTCCTGTGGTTTTTCCAGAAGTTTTTCCTGTTCCTAATGCTATTTCTGCAGTAATTTCCAAAGAATGGGATAAATTGGGTAATTCATTTACTCCTTCTAAACGTTTTAAGCATTTATATCCTGTGCCGTCTGACAGATTAGAATTTTGGGACAAAATCCCTAAAATTGATGGGGCTATTTCTACCCTTGCTAAACGTACTACTATTCCTACGTCAGATGGTACTTCGTTTAAGGATCCTCTAGATAGGAAAATTGAGTCCTTTCTAAGAAAAGCTTATCTGTGTTCAGGTAATCTTCTTAGACCTGCTATATCTTTGGCTGATGTTGCTGCAGCTTCAACTTTTTGGTTGGAAACTTTAGCGCAACAAGTAACACATCGTGATTCTCATGACATTATTATTCTTCTTCAGCATGCTAATAATTTTATCTGTGATGCCATTTTTGATATTATCAGAGTTGATGTCAGGTTTATGTCTCTAGCTATTTTAGCTAGAAGAGCTTTATGGCTTAAAACTTGGAATGCTGATATGGCTTCTAAATCAACTTTACTTTCTATTTCTTTCCAGGGTAACAAATTATTTGGTTCTCAGTTGGATTCCATCATTTCAACTGTTACTGGTGGGAAAGGAACTTTTTTACCACAGGATAAAAAATCTAAAGGTAAAAGCAGAGCTAATAATCGTTTTCGTTCCTTTCGTTTCAACAAAGAACAAAAGCCTGATCCTTCATCCTCAGGAGCAGTTTCAGTTTGGAAACCATCTCCAGTCTGGAATAAATCCAAGCCAGCTAGAAAGGCAAAGCCTGCTTCTAAGTCCACATGAAGGTGCGGCCCTCTTTCCAGCTCAGCTGGTAGGGGGCAGGTTACGTTTTTTCAATTTGGATCAATTCTGTTCACAATCTTTGGATTCAGAACATTGTTTCAGAAGGGTACAGAATTGGTTTTAAGATAAGACCTCCTGCAAAGAGATTTTTTCTTTCCCGTGTCCCAGTAAATCCAGTAAAAGCTCAAGCATTTCTGAAATGTGTTTCAGATCTAGAGTTGACTGGAGTAATTATGCCAGTTCCAGTTCAGGAACAGGGGATGGGGTTTTATTCAAATCTCTTCATTGTACCAAAGAAGGAGAATTCCTTCAGACCAGTTCTGGATCTAAAAATATTGAATCGTTATGTAAGGATACCAACGTTCAAAATGGTAACTATAAGGACTATCTTGCCTTTTGTTCTGCAAGGGAATTATATGTCCACAATAGATTTACAGGATGCATATCTGCATATTCCGATTCATCCAGATCATTTTCAGTTCCTGAGATTCTCTTTTCTGGACAAGCATTACCAGTTTGTGGCTCTGCCGTTTGGCCTAGCTACAGCTCCAAGAATTTTTACAAAGGTTCTCCGTGCCCTTCTGTCTGTAATCAGAGAACAGGGTATTGTGGTATTTCCTTATTTGGACGATATCTTGGTACTTGCTCAGTCTTTACATTTAGCAGAATCTCATACGAATCGACTTGTGTTGTTTCTTCAAGATCATGGTTGGAGGATCAATTTACCAAAAAGTTCTTTGATTCCTCAGACAAGGGTAACCTTTCTGGGTTTCCAGATGGATTCAGTGTCCATGACTCTGTCTTTAACAGACAAGAGACGTCTAAAATTGATTGCAGCTTGTCGAAACCTTCAGTCACAATCATTCCCTTCGGTAGCCTTATGCATGGAAATTCTAGGTCTTATGACTGCTGCATCGGACGCGATCCCCTTTGCTCGTTTTCACATGCGACCTCTTCAGCTCTGTATGCTGAAGCAATGGTGCAAGGATTACACGAAGATATCTCAAACAATATCTTTGAAACCGATTGTTCGGCACTCTCTAACATGGTGGACAGATCACCATCGTTTAATTCAGGGGGCTTCTTTTGTGCTTCCGACCTGGACTGTAATTTCAACAGATGCAAGTCTCACGGGTTGGGGAGCTGTGTGGGGATCTCTGACGGCACAGGGAGTTTGGGAATCTCAGGAGGTGAGATTACCTATCAATATCTTGGAACTCCGTGCAATTTTCAGAGCTCTTCAGTTTTGGCCTCTTCTGAAGAGAGAATCGTTCATTTGTTTTCAGACAGACAATGTCACAACTGTGGCATACATCAATCATCAAGGAGGGACTCACAGTCCTCTGGCTATGAAAGAAGTATCTCGAATTTTGGTTTGGGCGGAATCCAGCTCCTGTCTAATCTCTGCGGTTCATATCCCAGGTATAGACAATTGGGAAGCGGATTATCTAAGTCGCCAAACGTTGCATCCGGGCGAATGGTCTCTTCACCCAGAGGTATTTCTTCAGATTGTTCAAATGTGGGAACTTCCAGAAATAGATCTGATGGCGTCCCATCTAAACAAGAAACTTCCCAGGTATCTGTCCAGATCCCGGGATCCTCAGGCGGAGGCAGTGGATGCATTATCACTTCCTTGGAAGTATCATCCTGCCTATATCTTTCCGCCTCTAGTTCTTCTTCCAAGAGTGATCTCCAAGATTCTGAAGGAATGCTCGTTTGTTCTGCTGGTAGCTCCAGCATGGCCTCACAGGTTTTGGTATGCGGATCTTGTCCGGATGGCCTCTTGCCAACCGTGGACTCTTCCGTTAAGACCAGACCTTCTGTCACAAGGTCCTTTTTTCCATCAGGATCTGAAATCCTTAAATTTAAAGGTATGGAGATTGAACGCTTGATTCTTGGTCAAAGAGGTTTCTCTGACTCCGTGATTAATACTATGTTACAGGCTCATAAATCTGTATCTCGAGAGATATATTATAGAGTCTGGAAGACTTATATTTCTTGGTGTCTTTCTCATCATTTTTCTTGGCATTCTTTTAGAATACCGAGAATTTTACAGTTTCTTCAGGATGGTTTAGATAAGGGTTTGTCCGCAAGTTCTTTGAAAGGACAAATCTCTGCTCTTTCTGTCCTTTTTCACAGAAAGATTGCTATTCTTCCTGATATTCATTGTTTTGTACAAGCTTTGGTTCGTATAAAACCTGTCATTAAGTCAATTTCTCCTCCTTGGAGTTTGAATTTGGTTCTGGGAGCTCTTCAAGCTCCTCCGTTTGAACCTATGCATTCATTGGACATTAAATTACTTTCTTGGAAAGTTTTGTTCCTTTTGGCCATCTCTTCTGCCAGAAGAGTTTCTGAATTATCTGCTCTTTCTTGTGAGTCTCCTTTTCTGATTTTTCATCAGGATAAGGCGGTGTTGCGAACTTCTTTTGAATTTTTACCTAAAGTTGTGAATTCCAACAACATTAGTAGAGAAATTGTGGTTCCTTCATTATGTCCTAATCCTAAGAATTCTAAGGAGAAATCATTGCATTCTTTGGATGTTGTTAGAGCTTTGAAATATTATGTTGAAGCTACGAAATCTTTCCGTAAGACTTCTAGTCTATTTGTTATCTTTTCCGGTTCTAGAAAAGGCCAGAAAGCTTCTGCCATTTCTTTGGCATCTTGGTTGAAATCTTTAATTCATCTTGCCTATGTTGAGTCGGGTAAAATTCCGCCTCAGAGAATTACAGCTCATTCTACTAGGTCAGTATCTACTTCCTGGGCGTTTAGGAATGAAGCTTCGGTTGACCAGATCTGCAAAGCAGCAACTTGGTCCTCTTTGCATACTTTTACTAAATTCTACCATTTTGATGTATTTTCTTCTTCTGAAGCAGTTTTTGGTAGAAAAGTACTTCAGGCAGCGGTTTCAGTTTGAATCTTCTGCTTATGTTTTTCGTTAAACTTTATTTTGGGTGTGGATTATTTTCAGCAGGAATTGGCTGTCTTTATTTTATCCCTCCCTCTCTAGTGACTCTTGTGTGGAAAGATCCACATCTTGGGTAGTCATTATCCCATACGTCACTAGCTCATGGACTCTTGCTAATTACATGAAAGAAAACATAATTTATGTAAGAACTTACCTGATAAATTCATTTCTTTCATATTAGCAAGAGTCCATGAGGCCCGCCCTTTTTTTGTGGTGGTTATGATTTTGTATAAAGCACAATTATTCCAATTCCTTATTTTATATGCTTTCGCACTTTTTTATCACCCCACTTCTTGGCTATTCGTTAAACTGAATTGTGGGTGTGGTGAGGGGTGTATTTATAGGCATTTTGAGGTTTGGGAAACTTTGCCCCTCCTGGTAGGAATGTATATCCCATACGTCACTAGCTCATGGACTCTTGCTAATATGAAAGAAATGAATTTATCAGGTAAGTTCTTACATAAATTATGTTTTTTTGCTGTGGGCTCCCGGTTGCTAGATCGAGTGGAGTGATCTGCACTCTGTTAGTAGTAGCCAGCGTTGTCACATACAACCCGGCAATTGATCAGAGTGGGGTTAGGCAGGAAAAAATAGTCTTTTTCAACTTTTCTTAACTCCGATGTACGGAGCTCTCTAGAGTTGCGACTGCCTATGAGGTCCCACCCACCACGCTGTGCAACGAAGCTCTTATGGATGTTTTCGTCTCCTGTTAGCTCGATACTGCCTAGTGCAATTTCACTCCATATCGGTATGGAATATTTCAGTCAAATTTACTTTGCCTCGCGTCTGTAAGCAAATGTGCAGAGCGTAATAAGCTGCAGATAACCAGCGATATATGGTGTGTGCTGGGGGTTGTGGGAAGTATTGCAGTGTGAAATATTGATAATTCCCCCTTTTGAAGATATTTTATGTGTATAACTGCATGGGGAGTGGTGGTGTTTTCTCCATTATTATAATGACTGCTTGGTGCGCCTTTTCTGGGCTGTCTCCCGTTTCCCTGCTAGTCCTCATCTACATATCTTAAAGGGACATGAAACCCAAAAAATTTCTTTCATGATTCAGATAGAGAATACAATTTTAAACAACTTTCTAATTTACTTCTATTATCTAATCTGTTTTATTCTCTTGGTATAATTTGTTGAAGGAGCAGCAGTGCACTACTGGTTTCTAACTGAACACATGGGTGAGCCAATGGCAATCAGTTCATATATGCAGCCACCAATCAACAGCTAGATCCTAGGTTATCTGCTGCACATGAACTTTCCTAGATAAACATTTCAGCAACAAGAGAGAGAAGCAAATTAAATAATAGAAGTAAATTGGAAAGTTGTTTGAAAATGTATTCTCTATCTGAATCATGAAAGAAAATTTTTGGGTTTCATGTCCCTTTAAGGCGTGTTTGATAATCAGCTCTTTGACTTACCGCAGCTTAGTGTGTTAGATGTGGGTACGCTTGGTCTGAGGTCTCCGGTCTTGTGTTTGGAGCTATACCTATCGCTCGTTTTTATATGTTGCGCAGTGTATTAGTTGCTGCGTGCTGTGCCGTCTTTTAGACCTTGATCTGAGACCGGAGCTCTAACTGCTTGCACCTCTGATCAGGGTCTTTCAGCTGTTTCCTTGAGTATTTAGACCATGATTTGCCTCTTGTTTGGGTCGTTTAGGTGCTAGTTTCCTCTGTTTAACGGTCCATCAGGGTAGATTGCCACGGAGCTTCACAAGAATGCGGCCATGTTCTCCAGCCAGCTCCGCCCCCTTTTGGGTTATTTTTCATAAGCACATCTTTCTTTCCTAAGATATAGAGAGTCCACAACATCATTCCAATTACTAGTGGGAATATCACTCCTGACCAGCAGGAGGAGGCAAAGAGAACCACAGCAAAGCTGTTAAGTGTCACTTCCCTACCCATAAATCCCCAGTCATTCTCTTTGCCTCTGTCAATGGAGAAGGTGAAGTTTGGTGTCTGAATAAATTAATTCCTTTTTCCGGGTACTTTCTTTTTAAAGACACGATGAGTCCAAGGATTTCATCCTTGTGGGATTTCACCTCCTGGTCAGCAGGAGGAGGGAAAGAGCACCACAGCAGAGCTGCTATATATAGCTCCTCCCTTCCCTCCCACTCCAGTCATTCTCTTTGCCTACGTTAGTGATAGGAAGAGGTAAAGTAAGGTGTTAGAAAAGATTATTCAATCAAGTGTTTATTATTTTTAAAGTAGTGCCAGAGAGTGCTGCTTTGTTCTAGGGTGTAGCCATAATCTATATCAGTCTCTTCAGTAGAGCTTTAGGTGGCTTTAGAGCAATAGGAACTGGTAGGACATAATTCTCACTGCGCCTCCTATACCTTTATGCTGCCCTAATCCAGATAGCCTAAGCACATTTTAACTCAGGCTTATCTTATTCCACAGGGCTATGGGAGGGTGAGGACCTCTTACACCTGCTGGACTGTCCTGCTGTCGGACAGCATTTAAGGTAAGTGCTAACTTTATTCATTCTGGGGAATAAAAAAGATCTAAAGTGGGCACTTAATCTTTATTTGGAAGCTGTGTGTGGTTTACATAAGGCTCTTTCAGATGCTCTTATGTTGGGACATTATTTCCTCTTATATAGAGGGCTTTTATTGGGACAGCCATAGGTACAGGCACTGGGGCTAAAGGGAGAAAGCTTGGTTGCTCTTTTGTTTGAAAGAAACTTTTACAGACTATCAGGGATTTTTTGGTGGTTACGATCCCTTAGTTTTCCATTTCTATGTTGTAGAGACGTGTTTGGGGAAGTTACGCCCACAATGGACGGGGCTTAGTTTTGTGCGCTTCCTCTTGGTTTTTGAGCAGTCCTAAGCAGACAGGAGTGGATGCATATGTGGCTCTGCT
Source organism: Bombina bombina (assembly GCF_027579735.1). Taxonomy (NCBI): domain Eukaryota; kingdom Metazoa; phylum Chordata; class Amphibia; order Anura; family Bombinatoridae; genus Bombina; species Bombina bombina. Next base: position 654,289,346 of record NC_069499.1, read on the forward strand.
ACCGCATGTCTTTCTGTAAATTTAGACAAGCGGTTGTAGCTCTGTTTTGTTCCTGAAGTGGCCGGTTCGTTTTCCCCTGCAGTGTCCGGATCGTTTGCTGTGTTACAAGAGTTCCGGTCAGGGAGTGATTTTGTTGGCAGGTAGGCACCTCAGCAGAGTTAGAGACAGTAATGTTTTTTGTTTTTTAAAAAAAAAAAAATATATATTTTAAAGGTTTTTTTGTACTTTAATATGGACATAGGAGCCGTGCAAAATGTTACTTGCTCCATGTGTTTGCATGCTAATGTGGAACCACCAATACCTTTCTGTCCTTCATGTATTGAGAGGGCTTCGAGTTATAAGGAAAAGATTTCTCTTGTAAGGTGTATCCAGTCCACGGATCATCCATTACTTGTGGGATATTCTCCTTCCCAACAGGAAGTTGCAAGAGGATCACCCACAGCAGAGCTGCTATATAGCTCCTCCCCTAACTGCCATATCCAGTCATTCTCTTGCAACTCTCAACAAGCATGGAGGTAGTAAGAGGAAAGTGGTGAAATGTAGCTGTTATCTTGCTTCAATCAAAAGTTTGTTATTTTTAAATGGTACCGGAGTTGTACTATTTTGTCCCAGGCAGAAAAATAGAAGAATCTGCCTGTGATTTCTATGATCTTAGCAGGTTGTAACTAAGATCCATTGCTGCTCTCACACATGACTGAAGAGAGAGGTAACTTCAGCGGGGGAATGGCGTGCAGGTTATCCTGCTATGAGGTATGTGCAGTTAAGATTTTTTCTAGACGATGTGAATGCTAGAAAATGCTGCTGATACCAAATTTCTGTAAGGTAAGCCTGAATACAGTGATTTAATAGCGACTGGTATCATGCTTACTTTCTGAGGTAATACTCTTTTATATTTACAATATAAAACGTTTGCTGGCATGTTTAAATGTTTTTATATATACTTTGGTGATAAAACTTTATTGGGGCCTAGTTTTTTTCCACATGGCTGGCTTAAATTTGCCTAGAAACAGTTTCCTGAGGCTTTCCACTGTGTTACTATGAGTGGGAGGGGCCTAATTTAGCGCTTTTTTGCGCAGTAACTTTTACAGACTGAGACATCCAGCTTCCTCCAGGAGTCCCCTGAATGCTATAGGACATCTCTAAAGGGCTCTTAGGCTTTCCAAAATCGTTTTTTGGGGAAGGTAGGCCCACAGCAAGGCTGTGGCAGTTTGGTGTAACTGTTAAAAAAATGTCTATCGTTTTTTAGATCCGTTTTTTGAACTAAGGGGTTAATCATCCATTTGCAAGTGGGTGCAATGCTCTGTTAGCTTATTAAACACACTGTAAAAATTTCGTTTGATTTACTGCCTTTTTTCACTGTTTTTCAAATTCTGACAAAATTTGTTTCTCTTAAAGGCACAGTACCGTTTCTTATATTTGCTTGTTAACTTGATTTAAAGTGTTTTCCAAGCTTGCTAGTCTCATTGCTAGTCTGTACAAACATGTCTGACATAGGGGAAACTCCTTGTTCATTATGTTTAAAAGCCATGGTGGAACCCCCTCTTAGAATGTGTTCCAAATGTACTGATTTCACTTTAAGCAATAAAGATCATATTCTGTCTTTAAAAAATGTATCACCAGAGGAATCTGACGAGGGGGAAGTTATGCTGACTAACTCTCCCCACATGTCAGATCCTTTGACTCCCGCTCAAGGGACTCACGCTCAAATGGCGCCAAGTACATCTAGGGCGCCCATAGCGTTTACTTTACAAGACATGGCGGCAGTCATGGATAATACACTGTCAGCGGTATTAGCCAGACTACCTGAATTTAGAGGAAAGCGAGATAGCTCTGGAGTTAGACGAAATACAGAGCATACTGACGCTTTAAGAGCTATGTCTGATACTGCCTCACAATATGCAGAAGCTGAAGAAGGTGAGCTTCTTTCTGTGGGTGATGTTTCTGACTCAGGGAAGATGATGCAACCTGATTCTGATATTTCTACATTTAAATTTAAGCTTGAACACCTCTGCGTGTTACTCAGGGAGGTTTTAGCTGCTCTGAATGACTGTGATACAATTGCAGTGCCAGAGAAATTGTGTAGACTGGATAAATACTATGCAGTGCCGGTGAGCACTGATGTTTTTCCAATACCTAAAAATTATTACTAAGGAATGGGATAGACCAGGTGTGCCGTTATCTCCCCCTCCTATTTTTAGAAAAATGTTTCCAATAGACGCCACCACACGGGACTTATGGCAGACAGTTCCTAAGGTGGAGAGAGCAGTTTCTACTCTAGCAAAGCGTACTACTATCCCTATCGAGGACAGTTGTGCTTTCTTAGATCCAATGGATAAAAAGTTAGAGGGTTACCTTAAGAAAATGTTTGTTCAACAAAGTTTTATCCTACAGCCCCTTGCATGCATTGCTCCTGTCACTGCTGCTGCGGCGTTCTGATTTGAGTCTCTGGAAGAGGCTTTACAGGTAGCGACTCCATTGGATGACATACTTGACAAGCTTAGAGCACTTAAGCTAGCCAATTCTTTTGTTACTGATGCCATTGTTCATTTGACTAAACTAACAGCTAAGAATTCTGGTTTTGCTATCCAGGCGCGCAGAGCGCTATGGCTTAAATCATGGTCAGCTGACGTTACTTCAAAGTCTAAGCTGCTTAACATTCCCTTCAAGGGGCAGACCCTATTCGGGCCTGGTTTGAAGGAGATTATTGCTGATATCACTGGAGGAAAAGGTCATTCCCTTCCTCAGGATAGGTCCAAATCAAGGGCCAAACAGTCTAATTTTCGTGCCTTTCGAAACTTCAAGGCAATTGCAGCTTCAACTTCCTCTAATGCAAAACAAGAGGGAGCTTTTGCTCGGTCCAAGACGGTCTGGAGACCTAACCAGACCTGGAACAAAGGTAAGCAGGCCAAAAAGCCTGCTGCTGCCTCTAAGACAGCATGAAGGAACGGCCCCATATCCGGTAACGGATCTAGTAGGGGGCAGACTTTCGCTCTTCGCACAGGCGTGGGCAAGAGATGTCCAGGATCCCTGGGCGTTGGAAATTATATCCCTGGGATATCTTCTGGACTTCAAGGCTTCCCCCCCAAAAGGGAGATTTCACCTTTCACAATTATCTGCAAACCAGATAAAGAGAGAGGCATTCTTACACTGTGTACAAGACCTCCTAGTTATGGGAGTGATCCATCCAGTTCCAAAGGAGGAACAGTGACAGGGATTTTACTCAAATCTGTTTGTGGTTCCCAAAAAAGAGGGAACCTTCAGACCAATTTTGGATCTAAAGATCTTAAACAAATTCCTCAGAGTTCCATCATTCAAGATGGAGACTATTCGTACCATCCTACCTATGATCCAGGAGGGTCAATACATGACTACAGTGGATTTAAAGGATGCTTATCTTCACATTCCGATACACAAAGATCATCATCGGTTTCTCAGGTTTGCCTTCCTAGACGGGCATTACCAGTTTGTAGCACTTCCCTTTGGGTTAGCTACAGCCCCAAGAATCTTTACAAAGGTTCTGGGGTCACTTCTGGCGGTCCTAAGGCCGCGGGGCATAGCAGTAGCCCTTTATTTAGACGACATCCTGATTCAGGCGTCAAACTTCCAAATTGCCAAGTCTCATACGGACATAGTGTTGGCATTTCTGAGGTCGCATGGGTGGAAGGTGAACGAGGAAAAGAGTTCTCTATCCCCCCTAACAAGAGTTTCCTTCCTAGGGACTCTGATAGATTCTGTAGAAATGAAAATTTACCTGATGGAGTCCAGGTTATCAAAACTTCTAAATTCCTGCCGTGTTCTTTATTCCATTCCTCGCCCTTCGGTGGCTCAGTGCATGGAAGTAATCGGCTTAATGGTAGCGGCAATGGACATAGTGCCGTTTGCACGCCTACATCTCAGACCGCTGCAACTATGCATGCTCAGTCAGTGGAATGGGGATTACACAGATTTGTCCCCTCTACTAAATCTGGATCAAGAGACCAGGGATTCTCTTCTCTGGTGGCTATCTCGGGTCCATCTGTCCAAGGGAATGACCTTTCGCAGGCCAGATTGGACAATTGTAACGACAGATGCCAGCCTTCTAGGCTGGGGGCAGTCTGGAACTCCCTGAAGGCTCAGGGATCGTGGACTCAGGAGGAGACACTCCTTCCAATAAACATTCTGGAATTAAGAGCGATATTCAATGCTCTTCAGGCTTGGCCTCAGCTAGCGACAATGAGGTTCATCAGATTTCAGTCGGACAACATCACGACTGTGGCTTACATCAACCATCAAGGGGGAACAAGGAGTTCCCTAGCGATGTTAGAAGTCTCAAAGATAATTCGCTGGGCAGAGATTCACTCTTGCCACCTATCAGCTATCCATATCCCAGGTGTAGAGAACTGGGAGGCGGATTTTCTAAGTCGACAGACTTTTCATCCGGGGGAGTGGGAGCTCCATCCGGAGGTGTTTGCACAATTGATTCATCATTGGGGCAAACCAGAACTGGATCTCATGGCGTCTCGCCAGAATGCCAAGCTTCCTTGTTACGGATCCAGGTCCAGGGACCCCAAGGCAACGCTGATAGATGCTCTAGCAGCGCCTTGGTCCTTCAACCTGGCTTATGTGTTTCCACCATTTCCTCTGCTCCCTCGTCTGATTGCCAAAATCAAGCAGGAGAGAGCATCAGTGATCTTGATAGCGCCTGCGTGGCCACGCAGGACTTGGTATGCAGATCTGGTGGACATGTCATCCTTTCCACCATGGACTCTGCCGCTGAGACAGGACCTTCTACTTCAAGGTCCTTTCAACCATCCAAATCTAATTTCTCTGAGGCTGACTGCCTGGAGATTGAACGCTTGATTTTATCAAAGCGTGGTTTCTCCAAGTCAGTCATTGATACCTTAATTCAGGCACGAAAGCCTGTCACCAGAAAAATCTATCATAAGATATGGCGTAAATATCTTTATTGGTGTGAATCCAAGGGCTACTCATGGAGTAAGGTCAGGATTCCCAGGATATTATCTTTTCTCCAAGAAGGATTGGAGAAAGGATTGTCAGCTAGTTCCTTAAAGGGACAGATTTCTGTGCTGTCTATTCTTTTGCACAAGCGTCTGGCGGATGTTCCAGACGTTCAGGCATTTTGTCAGGCTTTAGTTAGAATCAAGCTTGTGTTTAAACCTGTTGCTCCACCTTGGAGCTTAAATTTGGTTCTTAAAGTTCTTCAGGGGGTTTCGTTTGAACCTCTTCATTCCATAGATATCAAACTTTTATCTTGGAAAGTTCTTTTTTTGGTAGCTATTTCCTCGGCTCGTAGAGTTTCCGAGTTATCTGCCTTACAATGTGATTCTCCTTATCTGATCTTCCATGCAGATAAGGTAGTTCTGCGTACCAAACCTGGGTTTTTACCTAAGGTGGTATCTAATAAGAATATCAATCAAGAGATTGTTGTTCCGTCTTTGTGTCCTAATCCTTCTTCAAAGAAGGAACGTCTATTACACAATCTGGACGTGGTTCGTGCTTTAAAGTTTTACTTACAAGCTACTAAAGATTTTCGTCAAACATCTGCTTTGTTTGTTGTCTACTCTGGACAGAGGATAGGTCAATGGGCTTTGGCAACCTCTCTTTCTTTTTGGCTAAGTAGCATAATCCGCTTAGCCTATGAGACTGCTGGCCTGCAGCCTCCAGAAGGATTACAGCTCATTCTACTAGAGCTGTGGCTTCCACATGGGCCTTTAAAAATGAGGCTTCTGTTGAACAGATTTGCAAGGCGGCGACTTTTTCAAAATTCTACAAATTTGATACTTTTGCTTCTTCAGAGGCTATTTTTGGGAGAAAGGTTTTACAGGCAGCGATACCTTCCGTTTAAATACCTGCCTTGTCCCTCCCTTCATCCTTGTACTTTAGCTTTGGTATTGGTATCCCACAAGTAATGGATTATCCGTGGACTGGATACACCTTACAAGAGAAAACATAATTTTTGCTTACCTGATAAATTTATTTCTCTTGTGGTGTATCCAGTCCACGGCCCCCCCGGTCATTTTAAGGCAGGTATTTTTAAATTTTAAACTACAGTCACCAATGCACCCTATGGTTTCTCCTTTCTCTGCTTGTTTTCGGTCAAATGACTGGATATGGCAGTTAGGGGAGGAGCTATATAGCAGCTCTGCTGTGGGTGATCCTCTTGCAACTTCCTGTTGGGAAGGAGAATATCCCACAAGTAATGGATGATCCGTGGACTGGATACACCACAAGAGAAATACATTTATCAGGTAAACATAAATTATGTTTTTTCATGAACAAAATTTTTCAAAAGTGGATGCTTCTCAGGAATCTAATGAGGAGATTCAGAGTTTGCCACAGCTTTCTCCCCAAGCGTCATCTTGAAAAAGCCCGCAATATGGGTGAAACGCGTAGAAGCTGTGTAAGGAGCAACCACTGTGAATTTTACCTCACTGTTCTCACCTCATTGAGGTGAATACCTGCCATCCGTGAATGTTAAGAAATAAGTCCGGAGATCTGATTGCCCCCTGCGTACACCTAAGTACTAAGTGCAGGAGGAGTTAACCGGTCCCCTACGGTAACTTGCGCAAGTTTGAAGAAACCAGTATCAGCTACCGCTATCAGCAGAATCACTTACAACGGAAGCCACTCAGAAACCAGCCGCACACGAAGAAGGGTGAGATAACCTGCATAGCAGGCATAATATACGCTCACCTAAAGGTACGGATCTGTTTAACTAGACTTCCTATTGTTATACTGTGCTTGAACACTCTCCCCAGCGCGGAATTACTTAGAGTCTAATAGTGGCTGGCCACTACTATTTTACCCACTATAGTGCCGCATCAAAAGGTATAGCTTGAACATAATATGAAAAGATCGCTATATAATATGCAATGAAATTTGTTTTTTAACCACATGTTTTTTTTAATTTTAACCGTCTAGATATGTCCATGTTTTATATGATGTCTGATCAGTAAAATCTTTTTTTTATATAATCCTTTCTCTAGCTCCTTTTTATAATAGGCGTTGGTTGTATTTGAGATTGATTATAAGGTTGTATATACTTTAAAACCTGCCTCTTATATTGTATCCAGTTCACATTATATTTAGCACATATAATATATTTTTAGCTTGTGTTGTATTCCCTCAAATCTCTTACGACTAGATTTAGAGTTCTGCATTAGCCGTCAAAAGCAGCATTAAGGGGTCCTAACGCCGCTTTTGGCCGGCCGCTGGTATTTAGAGTCAGGCAGGAAAGGGTCTACGCTCACTTTCAAGCCGCAACTTTTCCATACCGCAGATCCCCTTACCCCAATTGCGTATCCTATCTTTTCAATGGGATATGCCTAACGCCGGTATTTAGATTCTTGGCTGAATTGAGCGGTAGAGCCTCTACTGACAAGACTCCAGCCGCAGAAAAAAGTCAGTAGTTAAGAGCTTCCTGGGCTAACGCCAGTTTATAAAGCTCTTAACTACTGTGCTATAAAGTACACTAACACCCATAAACTACCTATGTACCCCTAAACCCGAGGTCCCCCCACATCGCCGCCACTATAATAAATATTTTTAACCCCTAATCTGCCGACCGAACGACCGCACCCCTAATCTGCCGACCGATCAGCCAATAGAATGCAAGCTCAATCTGATTGGCTGATTGGATCAGCCAATCCGATTGAACTTGAATCTGATTGGCTGATTCAATCAGCCAATCAGATTTTTCCTACCTTAATTCCGATTGGCTGATAGAATCCTATTAGCCAATCGGAATTCGAGGGACGCCATCTTGGATGACGTCATTTAAAGGAACCCTAATATAGGGGTCGGCGAGGTTAGGGGCAGCAGATTAGCTGTACATAGGTATAATGTAGGTTGCGGCGGTGTACGGAGCGGCAGATTAGGGGTTAATAATATAATGCAGGTGTCAGCGATAGCGGGGGCGGCAGATTAGGGGTTAATAAGTGTAAGGTTAGGGGTGTTTAGACTCGGGGTTCATGTTAGGGTGTTAGGTGCAGACTTAGAAACTGTTTCCCCATAGGAAACAATGGGGCTGCGTTGGGAGCTGAACGCTGCTTTTTTGCAGGTGTTAGGGTTTTTTCATCCCAAACTGCCCCATTGTTTCCTATGGGGGAATCGTGCACGAGCACGTTTTACCTGCTTACCGCTACCGTAAGCAACGCTGGTATTGAGGGTTGAAGTGGTGGTACATTAGGCTCAACGCACCCTTTTTGGAGCCTAACGCAGCCCTTCAGACAACTCTCAATACCAGCGTTGTCTTAAGGGTGCGTTGGGAAAAAAAGTGGAGTTAGCTACGCGGGTCTTTACCGACAAAACTCTAAATCTAGCCGTTAGTTTTTAACACTTAGAGCTTTATTAGCGCTTCCTTTAAATACATTTCACACTATCTAAATTTTGACCTGGAGGAGGTTAACATAGAGGAGGCATAAGTGTTTTGAGTTCAAGCGCTGTACACACACCTCATACATAAAAATTTAAAGGCACAGCATCTTTTGTTTATTTCTCTGTCATCAAATCTGTTAAACCATTTGAATAGCCTTAGATATATGTTTGTCTCTTATTTTAAAGGGGTTATTTTTGTGATCTCTTAAAGAGACAGTAGTGTGTTTTGTTTTAAAAAAATTAATATTATAAAGGTTTTTTTGTACTTTAATATGGACATAGGAGCCGTGCAAAATGTTACTTGCTCCATGTGTTTGGATGCTAATGTGGAACCACCAATACTTTTCTGTCCTTCATGTATTGAGAGGGCTTTGAGTTATAAGGAAAAGATTTTTCATGAACAAAATTTTTCAAAAGTGGATGCTTCTCAGGAATCTAATTAGGAGATTCAGAGTTTGCCACAGCTTTCTCCCCAAGCGTCCCAAGATTTAACGCCCGCTCAAGCAGTGCCCTGTTCTTCTACTCCAGTGTCTGCTGGAGTTACCTTAAAAGATATAGCTGCGATTATGTCTTCTACTATTTCTGATGCGTTGTCTGCTTTTCCTATGTTGCAAGGCAAGCGTAAAAGGAAGGATAACAATATTGTCAGTGAAGTTTCTGATGCAATGGCAATCTCGGATGTACCCTCTCAGGGAACTGAGTTGGAGGGTATGGAGGTTCTTTCAGAAGGAGAAATTTTAGATTCAGAAAGTGCATTACCTTTGACTGATTTGGAGGTTGTATCTTTCAGGTTTAAACTTGAACACCTCCGCCTGTTACTCAGGGAGGTGTTAGTATTTTTAGACGACTGTGATTCTACAGTGATCATCGCTCCTGTGAAGTCGAGTAAATTGGACAGATATTTTGAAGTTCCTTCTTACTCAGACATTTTTTCCTGTACCAAAACGGACTTCGGAGATTATTTCCAAGGAATGGGAGAGACCAGGTATTCCTTTTTCTCCATCTCCTATTTTCAAGAAGATGTTTCCTATAGCGGACGCTATCAGGGAAACTTGGCTGACGGTTCCTAAGGTGGAAGGAGCTATTTCCACCCTAGCCAAGCGAACCACTATTCCCATTGAGGATAGGTTGTGCTTTAAAGATCCCATGGACAAAAGGTTAGAGGGTCTACTTAAAAAGTTTTATGTTTTCAAGGGTCTGCTATTGCAGCCGGCTGCGTGCATTGCTACGTTTACTAGTGCAACAGCTTATTGGTTTGATGCTCTGTCTGAGTCTCTCAGAACTGAAACCACTTTAGAGGAGATTCAAGATAGGATTAAAGCTCTAAAGTTGGCTAATGCCTTTATTACAGATGCTTCTCTGCAAATCACTAAATTGGTGGCTAAGAGTTCGGAGTTTTCTTCCTAGCCCATAGAGCTTTATGGTTAAAGCCCTGGTCTGCGGACATATCTTCCAAGTTTAAGCTTCTGGCAATTCCTTACAAGGGGAAGACCTTGTTTGGACCGGGCCTGAAGGAAATTATTTCTGATCACAGGAGGCAAGGGTCATCTCCTTCCTCAGGATAAGAGAAGTAAACAAAAGATAATTTTCGTTCCTTTCGGAATTTCAAAGGGAATTCTTTCTCTTCCTCCTCTAAACATGAGGGGAATTATTCACAATCTAAGTCTACTTGGAGACCTAACCAGTCTTGGAACAAGGGTAAACAATCCAAGAAGCCTGCTGTTGATTCCAAAAAAGCATGAAGGGCATGCCCCCAATCCAGGACCGGATTTGCTAGGGGGCAGGCTTTCTTTTTTCGTTCAGGCTTGGGTTTGCAACGTTCAGGATCCCTGAGCGGTAGAAATTGTGTCTCAGGGATACAAACTGGAATTCAAGAATTATCCTCCCAGAAGACGGTTTCTTCTTTCAAGATTATCTGCAAACCAGATAAAAAAGAGGCATTCTTACATTGTGTAAGAGATCTCTCCTCCCTGGGAGTAATTTGTACCCATTCTGGCACAGGGGCAGGGGTTTTATTCAAATCTCTTTATAGTTCCCAAACAAGAGGAAACATTCAGACCTATATTAGACCTTAAGAGTCTAAACAAGTTTCTCAGAGTTCTTTCATTCAAGATGGAAACTATTCGTACCATTCTTCCATTCATCCAGGAAGGTCAATTTATGACGACAGTGAACTTGAAGGATGCATACCTTCATGTTCCTATCTACAGAGATCATCAAAAGTTCCTAAGGTTTGCTTTTCTGGACAAACACTTTCAGTTTGTGGCTCTTCCTTTCGGGCTGGCCACGGCACCCAGAATTTTCACAAAGGTTTTGGGGTCCTTGCTGGCGGTTCTAAGACCGCGGGGCATTGCGGTGGTGCCTTATATGGATGATATTCTGATCCAGGCACCATCTTGTCAACAAGCAAGGTCCCATACTGGCATTGTACTCACAGGTGGAAGGTAAATCTGGAAAAGAGTTCCTTAATACCGAAAGCAAGGGTGACTTTCTTGGGAACTGTAATCGATTCTATATCCATGAGGATTTTTCTGACAGAGGTCAGGAAATCCAGGATTCTAGATACCTGTCGAGCCCTTCAGTCCAATCCTTGGCTGTCAGTGGCACAGTGCATGGAAGTAATCGGACTGATGGTGGTGGCAATGGACATCATCCCGTTTGCTCAGTTTCACCTCAGACCTCTGCAGTTAAACATGCTCAGGCTGTGGAATGGAGATTATACAGACTTGTCTCCTTGAATAACCCTGGAGCAGGAGACAAGGGATTCACTTCAATGGTGATTGTCCCTGGATCATCTATTCCAGGGAACATGCTTTCGCAGACCACCTTGGGTGAACAGGGGCAGGGGTTTTATTCAAATCTGTTTATAGTTCCCAAAAAAGAGAAAACCTTCAGACCTATATGAGATCTCAAGAGTCTAAACAAGTTTCTCAGAGTTCCATAATTCAAGATGGAAACTATTCGTACCATTCTTCCATTAATCTAGGAAGGTCAATTTATGACGACAGTGGATCAGGTATGCATAAATTTTATTTTTTCCTGCAAGCAAGGATTTGGTTTAGCTGAGTCCATGTCAATCTCTTCAGTAGAGTGGTGGTGGCTTTTAAGCAGTTAGGAAGTTGTGAGGTAGTCCTTGCTTTGTTTCCTAACACATTGCTGCCCATGGTACAGAAAGCCAGAGTTGGTTACTCTGTTCTTTCTTTTTCTACAGGTCTCTGTAAGGAGTATGTGTGCTTTCACGCCTTGTGAGCTGTCTTCCTGTTGGACAGCTAGACTGCAGCTAAGTGCTTTTGTCTTCTTTTTGCACTTCAGAAGAATGTCATATGCAGTAGATGGGGACATTTTTAAAATTCTTTATATAGGATTTTCTTTGGCAGTGGGCTGGCACATTATGTGTGTTGAGACTAGGGGTTAATCTTTGTTTATTGGGACGTTTTTCCTCTTTGGGCTAATTTTGTTGAAATACTTTTAGTATGTGTATGGCTTATGTTTTATAGAGGGATTTATGTATAAACTTAAAATTTGGCAGTTGGTTTTCTTTGCTTAGCTAGAACAGGCTAGCTGTGACAGACTGCTTGAGCGTCTGTGTAAATGAAGCTCCGGTGTTGTAGGCAGAGGGAAACGCGCACCTTTTACTTGGGTAGTTTCCTCTCTGTGTCGGTTATTTGACTTCTTTCTGCTGTCGGATATTCACGGAGCGGAGCAGTGTCATTGAATTTCAGGCTCTTTAGTTTTGATCTACTATATGATCGTTTTAGAGACTTCAGGCAGCCAAATTGTGTTTAAGTGTTACAGTAAGGCACCTTAGCCTGTCTAAGGTGTAGGGGGCCTGATTGGTTTATTATTTGAAAGAATTTTTGCAGAACGTTAAGCAGCTATGGTATTATAAATTCTTAAAGGGACAGTGTATTTAAAACATTTTTTCAATTTGGGTAATTTTTTATTTACTATTATGGACATGAACAAAGACTCTGTGTCTTTTGACAAATTCTTGTTATACGTTGGTAGCCTCTGAGAGTGAAATCTCAGATTCGAACAGTATAATTCCTTCATCTGATAATGAAGAAGTAAACTTCAGATTTAAGCTTGAACACCTTTGTGTACTGTTAAAGGAGGTATTTGCTACTTTGGACGACTCTCATACTTCTGTCGTTGTCAACCCTAAGAAGTCTAGTAAACTTAATAAATACTATGATGTTCCTTCCTCTGTGGAAGTGTTTCCTGTTCCAGATTGTGTGACGGAGTTTATTTCACAGGAATGGGAGAAGCCAGGGATACCTTTCACCCCGTCTTTAAAAAGATGTTTCCTGTTGCTGACTCCATTAAAGATTCATGGCACATGGTGCCTAAAGTAGAAGGGGCTATTTCTACTTTGGCTAAGAGAACTACGTTCCCTATAGAGGATAGCTGCTTCTTTAAGGATCCCATGGACAAAAAGCTGAAAGCTTATTTGAAAAAGATGTATGTTCATCAAGGTCTTCAATGGCAACCTGCAGTTTGTATTGCTACAGTAGCAAGTGCGGCATCTTATTGGTGCAATGCCTTGTCTGAATCAATTTTAGTAGAGACTCCATTGGAGGAGATACAAGATAGGATTAAGGTTCTCAAACTACCTTCATCCTGGAAGTGGCGGAGCAAGCAGGTCGCTTGCATATGTGCGCCTCTTTGTTAAGCTCTCAATACCGGCTCCTCCTGGCGCAGTGATCCTTGGCCGTTACTTTTGCGGTCTGGATTAATAGAAAATGTTGTGCCACGGAAGACTCAATGTACAAGCAGGCTCCTGCGGCTGGAGCAACCACAGTCCTACCGACTCAGTAAATGCAGGATGATACTTTGCTAAAGGAAGTAAGGATGGGGTGTGACAAGCGCTAGAGACACCGGTGACGCCAGACAGAAAAATCTAGGACCGGTAACAAACAATTGAGACAGCAGCATAACTCAGATCGACAATTGAGCAAGGCTTTTTCGTTACATGCTGCTGGGCACTGAAGTGCTGTTGTAGAAAAGGAGATTATAAGGAGCTATTACCATCAGGGGCTCCTTACAGGTACTTTATGCTATTGTCTCCCCTCAATACTGTAGCAAATATCAGAAATTTTTATCGGCCTACCCTTAAGCTTGGACATGTTAAGCTATAGCTGATATACAGCACAGTTACATTTATGAAGTCTTAAATGTGGGGTACAATTGTGCCGTTGTTTTAAGGACAGTCCTGGAAATACAACAACTTGTCCAATATTCATTACTGGGAAATATTATTCTATTTGACTGTAGCAAAACATATTTTTTGACGGTAATTTAACATATTGCTATAGAATTTACCGGAACGGAGGGGAAAAAGGAAAAACTCCCGTAATCCTCTTGGTAGGAGTTTGGATCAATAAAGCTCCCATAACCATTGGGTAGGAGCAGAGAGCATATTTTTCTGGAGAATCTGCTCGCATCCCCTAGAATCAACTTATGTCAGCCCACAAACATATCTTTTCCAGGAATAGTATTTGATACACTAGCTCCCATAACCCTCGGGTAGGAGCCCAACTGAGAAGATTTATTACAAAAACTTGGGACTCTGTTTATGTGTTTATGTTGCCTTGAAATCATTCCTGCCCTCAGGTCTAAGTATTTGATATAATTACTTTTATTCCCATAACCCAATTGGGTAGGAGTACAGGATCTAGCTCTCATAAACCTTCGGGTAGGAGCACATCTGAGAAGACCCTTTATAAAAACCTGGGACCATGTTTATGGGTTGGTCATTTAAATATACATGTTCTATTCTGTAAAGGGCGATTTAAAAATTGTACAAATCTAATTACCATCAAGAATTGGCACTAGCAATTAGTGCAGTGGTTGGAATCCACATGCAAATGGTTGTTCAAAAATTATAATATATAACTTATTGGTGGTTAAGATACAGGGCTATAAATTAACATAGTTGCTGAACTCACACGTAAATAAGGATGTATATCCGGTGACAGTCTTCTAGATAAAGGTCCAGTACAAAAAATTGGATAGTAATCTTTTAGTCTTCATAATTAAAGAATAATAATTTCTTCTAAAAAGGAAATAACTCACAATAATCCACTTTAGCATATCTTACAGATAGTAGAGTATGACTATCTAGGCTTTATTAAAGAGTAGTGTGTGCTCTGAGGTTACTATAGAGGCACTACACTGTTAATTGTGATGTAAACATCTAAATGTTGCATTAGCCTAACTGAGATTAGAATCTGGTTCTATTAAATTGTCCAAATTGTTGAAAATTGATGGAAAATTGAAGTATATATTTGTAGATAAATCATCCTTGCAAGAGAGATACTTAGCTGGGAAATACAATAATATCTATAATTAAAACATACCAACTCTTTTGGAGGTATAAAGGAGCTAATGGTGATTCACCTTTAAATACCTCTCACAGAGAATATAATATAGCTGTCTAAGTAAAATTAAATAATTCTGTTTGATCTGCCATCGCCATAAATTGCTTAGGTTAGGGAATTTAAGTTAGTATAAGTAAACTGAACTTTAACCTAGTTTGGAGATAAGGCTCTACTCACTTTTAGATTTCCTATAGGCAGGCTTGCTTTTGGAGATAAACAAATGTTTGCTTTTTCATGCTCCTAAATATAGGTGATTATACACCTAACCTCACTGCATTCACTTCACACCTTTTTTATTTCTCACAACATTGGCTGAGCATGTTCACTAAGATACTATAAATCACCTGGTAATAAATATATGTACTATACATATTTCACAGTCAAGAGCTGGGAGATCAAACTATATCTATTACCAACCTTATTATTTGATAAATTGTTATACACTAGTTGGTTTACCTTTTCACCTTTGGAAAAGTCACAGGACCAGCACAAACTTCATAGGAATGTCCCTTTAAATCACTTTAAGGTGGATGTAGGTGCACACCTGGGGTACCACCCTTTCCAAAGTCCCAGCATATAGTATGAAGAAAGTACACAGGTAGCACTCTGAATGGAGCAACAGCACCTTTATTGAGCAACGTTTCGGGGCTCCTGCCCCTTTATCAAGCTAACAAACAAGTGAATGTATCAGACAATTATAGACACAGGTGGCCAATTACCTTTTCACCTCTGTTAGTACAGTTATTTGCAATATTTCACTCTTTGGCACTGATTCACTTCACACGTTCCTCTCCTGTTAACTCATCCCGATGGAAAGATATATGTCTGCAACTAAAGGGAACTCTCCAGCCATGCCTCCAAGACATAGAGACAAGAAAAATGCTACTAAAAGCACAGATTTAAGTTCAGATACTGTACATGTAGACACTGAGATACAACCAATTTCAAATAGTACATCTGAAATTGTTACACAAATATCCAAAATGTTTTCCTTTCAACTAGATTCTTCAAAACTGGAGATCAAACAAGATATTAATACACTATCAAATGAAGTTAGACAGTTCACTACTAGAGTAAATGAGATTGAAACTAGGGTCTCAGACTTAGAATATAGATTGGCCCAATTAGAACAAACCAATTCCCTACAACAAACCAACACAACTAATATGCAAAACAAATGAGAAGATCTTGAAGATCGTGCATGCTGAAACAACATTAGAATCGTAGGCCTTCCCGAAGTTGAATTTAAAGATCTAGTACATTTCATTACCAATACACTTCCAAACTTACTGAACATGCAATCAAATACTCAACCTATCCAAATAGAGAGGATACATAGGACAGGGTCAAATCACAGAAACGCTGATGGTACACTCCAACCTAGACCCATAATAGTTAATTTTTTTAAATTTACAGACAAAGTTAAAGGGACGGTATACACTCATTTTCATATAACTGCATGTAATAGACACTACTATAAAGAATAAGATGCACAGATACTGATATAAAAATTCAGTATAAAACTGTTTAAAAACTTACTTAGAAGGGTCGGCGGAGCTAGCCTAAGAGCAGAGCGGACATGTTGTGAGTGAGCTCCTGCTTATTTTTAACATATCTACTATTTAAAAGAACTCTAAGATATAATCCCAGGAAATATTTATATATATTAGGACACCGGAAGATTTGTGGCACTTGAAGACCGGGAGTTCGGCGCTCTATTCCCCCTACCGAGGGGATTATCTGAGCCGGGACTACAACCACCCAGTGAACGGACCGGAGCCCAGAGATTCCACAGGGCTAATAACACCTGCCACACATAAAGGGAGAAGCGGATCATAAAAGTACCGGTGAGTCAGACGGACACTAAGGGACATACCTACAGCAGATTATACAATAATGGGGCAAAGCCAAAAAGGTGCGAAGGGCGCCATCATAGTGTGACATGACAGAGGCCCAAGGAGTGAAACAGAAAGAGACAGAGGAAGCTTGTTCCGGAGCGAGACGCAGCAGTGAGAGTGTCTAAGCTGCGCACCTCAATCTAGACAAAACTCCGGTGCTCACAGATGCTAATAGGTCCTGGGACTGAAATATAAGACAGTAAAATAAGCACACTTTGCACAGGGGGGTTGCGGTTTGACCTTTTCTGGAGGGACACTGAGTGCATCTTCCGATATCACAGCTAACCCAGAGCTGGGCTGCATACCAAAGAATACCGCACTACCCAGAAATTATAAAGGAGAGAGTGTGAACAATTGCCTACAAAGTAAATTTGGCAGTAACACCAAGCAAGCTATAAACACAAACAAAATCGTCTGACACCATTCACAGTCTCTTTAATTATAAAGGCTTATAAACATTTCAGAAGCCCCTATACACCCCTAGCCACGCAAGTTTCCTCCTACTCATCTGGTTAAACACTGGGAAGATTGTTTTCCACCAATAAGCGATATTAACAGCAGTACTATAGAAGTAGGATTTTTCAACACCCTCTCCCCCCCCTTTCCTGTCAGCCCTGAGTGGTGACAGGTCATACCCCCAATACCCTTTACTGAGATCATCCTGTGAGGATAACTGCCCTGGGGAGAGGGGGGTCACTGACTCACAACTGGCTGCCACAGCCTCTCTGTGTTAGGCTGGACTGCATACATCCCCTGAATAACACATACAGAGACAAGGTGTGAGGTTGTAACTCATATTTGGAGGGGAAAAAGAAGAGTAACCTATACAGATGTTTTAAAGTCCTACCAACCAGAATGTGAATGACAGCATAACTTGTACTGGGGGAACTAAATTCTGGCTATCACAAGGAGACCAGCATCAATGTGAATCCTCACATAATATGAAAATATAAATCCTACCTCTAGTTTTATATAGGATAGATTGCCTGCCCAACAATAATATAAATAGAAGAGCCTGGGTCACATTAGCTTTCCTACTAATTCAATCACACTACAATTCACTGTCCAGCAAGAGATAACCCACTCTACTAATAAAGGGGTCTGAGCTTCCCATAATCTTCTCACTTGCCTGATTAACACCCATCCAACGCCAGGATGACTTCTAAAAGACCCACTAAAGGGGATAAAACTATAAAACCTACAGCCATATCTACATTCTTTAAATCCTCTCAAACAAGCAAACCACACATGGAAGCAGAAGTGGAAGAAGAGTCTGACACAGATTCCCAACAACAGGTACAAGACAAAGTCCGCTGACAAAAGCCGACCTTAGAAATTTAGTATCCAAAAAAGATATCGCCGACAACTTTGAAAAATTGTGGGAGAAAATTTATTCCATACACTCATCAGTGACCAACAGTCTCTCTGAAATTAAATCGGATTTAATGGAGATGGGTAATAGGATAGAGACACTAGAAGATCAAAAAGACTCCATGGTATGGAACAATATACGTCTCAAAGGAGTCCCAGAAGAAGTAATTCCTTCAGAAATCCTACCCTATCTCACCCAGCTCTTTACTCAAATCACAAACTCTCCTGCTGGTTATACTTTTCATATAGAAAGAGCACACAGAGCGCTAAAACCCAAACCAGGCCTACCCCCAAGGGACATTATAACCAAATTAACTTTCTTCCCGGACAAAGACAAAATCTTGCAAGCGGCAAAAAAACATCCAACATTCAAATACCAAGGTAACATGATCCAGTTCTACCAAGATCTCAGCGTCAGAACACTGCAGAGAAGGGGAGCTCTACGTCCCCTCACCCACCTACTTAGAAAACATCAGATACCATATAGATGGGGGTTTCCCTTTGCTCTACATATCACAAAATCTAGGACAATCACACTCTAGGATATCTAGGACAATCACACTCAAGGACCCAGAGGATATACCAGAGATTTGTAAGATCTTGGAGTTGGAAGCACCCCCCATCCCAACAACAGCATCGAACCCAGTGAAGAGCAAAGACCCAGACAGACAGTTAGATACTTCTAAATGGCAGACAATCAATCACAAGAAACAAAAAGTAAAAGAAACAAGAGGGAAAATCTCCTAGAAGAACCTACAAATATCTTGAGACTGCAATCAACTGCATTACAAACTCCTTAGAGCATGGACAGCATCTAGGAGTGGATGAAAGAACTACAGATTGAGATAACCCCAGAATGCCTTCAGAATACATCTAAGGAAAAGGCTTTCTGACTCCCAATCTTCTGCAAGAACCTCCTGAGTGTTTTACAATCTCAGAGACTGTTCATAAAGTTATAGTTGCAAAAGTAACATATGGTTGTAGGAATATAACTGCCCCAGGGCAACCTGTTTTTCTGTTTATTCACATGATAGTTTACTGTTTCTCTTCCAAATGTCCTATTGTTGAGGACCTTGGACTGCTATTATTTATGTTATTAACATTGTATCTTTTTTCTAGCTCCCTCCCCCTTCCCAGTGACGACACAATACAGACCACCAACTACAATCCCGATTATCCACAGTCTATACGACTGGAATTCCAGCTCAGGGACTCACAGGTACCAAAACTTCTTTTGCACAACGCTAACATAGACACTCCAACATGATTCCTAAAATAAAGCTATTATCCCACAATGTAAGGGGATTAAACACTGACGTAAAAAGGCGAATGGCAATGACACAATACATTTCCTTAAATGCTAAAATTCTATTCCTTCAGGAGACCCATCTACTTAAAGATAATATACCAAAATATTGGGCAAAACATTTCAACACCCATTATCATTCCACAGCAACATCTAAAAAAAGGGGCACATCCATCCTCATACACTCCTTACTCAATTTTACACAAGAAGATATAATTACAGACACTGAAGGGAGGTATATAATAGTCAAAGGACGAATTTTAGACTCGGAAATAACCCTCTGCAACATCTATGCACCAAACAAGAATCAACATTGCTTTTTTCAACATATTTCACAATTGCTCACACAGTGGTCCCATACCAAAATATTCCTAGCAGGAGATTTCAATATCACCATGAGGCCACTTAGCTCAACAGACACTAAACCCCTGACAAATAAACAAATTAGGCACAACCGCATTGTAAAATCAATAAAAGAAAGCCTATTACCTCACTCCCTAATAGAAACATGGTCTACATTATACGGCATAACCAACGATACATTATACGGCATACCAACGATGTCAGCCAGATATTACAGCCCGTATTAAACAGCTCTCAGATTCATGCTTGCGTATGGTCTGATCACTCGATCATCACCTTACAGGTGGAGGGATTATGTGATCCAAACAGAAGTAGAACATGGACTTTTGACAAATCGTATATCAGAAATCCCCAAACACACGACAATATACTCAAATTATTAACCGAATATTGGCAAATAAACACAGACACATTACCTAACCCAGGGATCACATGGGCGGCTCATAAGAGGGATACTTATCAAGAAAAAAACATTGCAGATCAGGAAATATAGACAAAATGTAAAACAACTTCACACAGAGATTGAGGAGGTAGAAAAACGACACAAACATACTAGGACAAAAGCTATACAAAAGACTCTTCAATCTAAAAAAAATGCATTAGCCACACATCGCAAGCCACTAGAGCCATTCAAAAACGTCAGGTACAATATTTTATATTCGCAAACAAACCAGACAGATACATGGCACATAAAATTAGGGAAAGATGCAAAGCCTCGGCGATCTCCCTCATTGAGACACCAAACAACAAGATGACCTCACACCCGCAGGAAATAGTAGATACATTTGCGACATATTATGGTGACTTATATGACGGGAAAAAGGTCTCACACAATACAGAGACAGAAACACTCACCTCTATGTTCTTCACACACACAACTTTTTACAAACTATCTCTAAAGAACAGAGGGATACACTAAATGCACCCATAACCACTATGGAAGTACTAGTGGCTATCAAAGATCAGGAAAAGAGGCGGGACCATATGGCTTCCCGGGCGAGTATTACAAACTCTTCAAAACAACATTAATCCCGCATCTGCTTAAATTTTGTAACTATGTAATGGAGGGAGGGGATATTCTACCTGAATTATTAGCTGCTAAAATAGTAGTAATTCCCAAACCAGGGAGGGACCATAAAAAAGGCCAGAATTACCGTCCGATATCCCTAATCAACCAAGATCTTAAGATCTTCACAAAAGTAATAGCAAACTGACTTAAACACATTCTACCCCACCTCGTCCACCCAGATCAGGTGGGATTTATCAAAAGGCAGGGAAGCCCCTGATAATATACGTAAAGTTACCAATCTGATCCAAACCCTGAAAGAGACGCGGACGCCTTTTCTGCTCCTATCCTTGGACGCGGAGAAGGCGTTCGATAGAATTGATTGGGATTACATGTTCTTAGTACTACATAAGATGGGATTTGAGGGAGCAGTTATTAAAGCAGATTTGGATACAATACAAAAAGAGATACTAATATTTATTAGGGGTAATAAAACGACTAGAATAGCGAAATCGATTTTAAATAGACACAAGAAACTAGGAGGCATTGGGGCTCCTAACCTAATAGATTATTATAACTCAGCCAGATTAGCACAAGACACTTTACTGCTGAAGAGATCTGGGGGGATCATATGGCCTAACCTGGAAGCAAACTTAGGTGGCTGGAATGAGAGTGACACAATCATCTGGGCACCAGAAAGAACACAAACTAACAAAGAGACACCCAGACCTTATGCTACAAACCTTACAATAGCCACTTGGAAAATAGCAAGATCTAAATACAATCTAATGCCGAAAAACTCCTTATACATACCGATAAGATTTATATTGCCTAGTGAACTCTGGACCTAACTCCAAAAATGGGAGAATAAGGGCTTATATAGAGTAGCAGACTACATAGGAGGGGGAACTACACTCTCATTCAATCAGCTTCAAGCAAAAATAAGTCCAATGAAACTACACTGGTACATATACTTACAGATACATTCGGCTATCCAAACATATATGAGAAACCCGAGAGAAAACAACATTACACCAATGGAACTCCTCTGTAAATCAGAAGACCATCACAAACACACCATTTCTGTATTATATATAGCCATACAGGCCTCTCAAATCACTACAAAAACCTCAACTATGTTGGCGTGGGAAAAAGAACTACTTATTTGTAAAGACATCAAAGAATGGGAAACAATATTTCAAACACAGAGAAGGGACTCATAAGTGTGGATCTTAAGGAAAATATTATTAAGACCATCTACCGCTGGTACTTAACACCCACTAGAACAGCTCATATGCACACACAGGGTAGTATATATTGCTATAGAGGGTGTGGAGAGATAGGAACCTTCAGGCATATGTTGTGGGACTGCAAGGAAATCACAGTTATTTGGAGACAACTATCCTCCTTTCTTAGTCAACTCCTAGATGAAACTATTGATCTCACTATTCAACAGGCCCTCCTACATGAACATATTAGTATATACAATAAACATATTAATACATTTATCAAGATCCTATGCACAGTCACAAGGACATGCATAGCCAGACACTGGAAAACAGGTGGTCCAACGTGGACAGAGATATATATAATAAAATTCAATATACATACACTATGTATGAGTTGGCATCGAACACTCTTGATAATAAAGAAGTGTTCCAAGCGGTATGGTATTACTGGATAAGCAAGTGAGTTTAAGCAGTATAAAAATATCGGGAGATGTGGCCCAGAGTGGTCATATCGTTCATAAATTTCTTAATTATTAATGCACATATAGCACTGATTAAAATATGATGTATCGTCACTCCCTAACCCTTCCCCACCCATTTCATCCCCCTCTAACCCAGTTTATTTAACTCTACCTTCTCTCAATGGTGTACCCTTTGATTTAAAGTAAATGTTGACAAAATGTTTATGAAAAAAAGAGGAGGTTTAACACTAATGAAGAGATATGGACTAAACTTCACCAAAAGTTGATAACTACAGGACCTTGTTATTGTCCCTTAGATACTGATCTGAAAAAAGGATTATATGAATATAACAAGGAGACAAAGGGTGATGCTAAAGTTGTATAAATTTCTCTACGTAGAATCAATGGATGAGTGATGTTGCAATATTGTAAACCTTCTCCCCCGATTACAGGATGTGAGAGGTCAATGGAGAGGAGAATATACCTATTATTGTAACTGTTTATTATTGAAAACTAATAAAAAAAATATTCAAACATAAAAACTTACTTAGAAGCTGTCAGTTTGGCTCTGTTGAAAATGTAGCTGGAAAGCCCACTGAAGTGGCAAATAAGACACTCCCCCCTCCCCCTTCTTTTGCATATGAAAAGACCCTTTACACAAACAGGAGCAAGCTGGAGAAGGTAGCTGACGGTATTCACATAAAACTTTGGGGCTTGGTTAGGAGTGAAAATCAAAGCAATGTTATTTAAAAATAAGCAAAACTATACATTTATTTAAAAAATTTTTTTTATGGGCTCTATAAATAGATCATTTACAAAACATTTATGCAAAGAAAAAATGAGTGTATAAATATCCCTTTAATATGCTGAGATATTACCGGAAAGCAAGTCTAGTGTTCTTAGATCAAAGCAAAATAATGTTATTTCAGGACTTTTCGGCCCAGACTTCGGCAAAAAGAAGATTAATGTCCCCTTTCTGTTCAAAAATGATTAAAGCAAATTACAATGCTCGATTAGTATATCCAGCCAAATTGATTATTATAATAGATGGAGAATCTAAGACACTTGACACCCCCCAAGAAGCTAAAACATTTTGGAAAGACAAAGGCATAGATTAAAAAACATTTGTACTTGGTTTAATTAGGTAGGAATGTGGTTCCAACTTTGTTTTTTTTGTTTCCTTTTTTTCTCCTACATTGGTGTGTCCGGTCCACGGCTTCATCCTTACTTGTGGGATATTCTCATTCCCTACAGGAAATGGCAAAGAGAGCACACAGCAAAAGCTGTCCATATAGCCCCCCCTCTGGCTCCGCCCCCCAGTCATTCTCTTTGCCGCTCTGAACAAGTAGCATCTCCACGGGGATGTTAAAGAGTATGTGGTGTTAGTTGTAGTTTTATTTCTTCTATCAAGAGTTTGTTATTTTAAAATAGTGCCGGTTTGTACTATTTACTCTACAACAGAAAGTGATGAAGATTTCTGTTAAAAGAGGAGTATGATTTTAGCACCAGTAACTAAAATCTATTGCTGTTCCCACGCAGGACTGTTGAAACCAGAGAACTTCAGTTGGGGGGAACAGTTTGCAGACTTATCTGCTTCAGGTATGACCAATCTCTTTTCTAACAAGACCTAGTAATGCTAGAAGACTGTCAGTTTTCCCTTATGGGATCGGTAAGCCATTTTCTTAGACTCAGTAACAGAATTAAGGCTTATAAATTGGGCTCTATGCTGGTTGACACTTTTGTGGGCTAAATCGATTTATTTTTATCATATTTATATGACATTTGGAGTGTTTTGCAAACTTTAAAACACTTTTGGGAACGTTTATTTGCGCCTGGCAGTTGTTTAGACGCCTAATCTAGTCAGAAAGGCCCCTTCACTCTGGTATGCAGAGGGAGGAGGCCTCATTTTCGCGCCTCAGTTGCGCAGTTACTTCTATAGGCAGTGCATGCAGCTTCACATGATAGGGTCCTGTGGCTTAGAAAAGGACTCAGAAAGGCTTATTTCTGTGGTGAATAACCCCTAAGGAAGGTAAAAGCCGCAGCAAAGTATGTGGCAGGGACTGTAGTGTGTTTTAACCGGTAAATTGGGATATTAGCTCCGGTTTGCTCATTTAAGGGTTTAGAGACTTGAAATTTGGTGTGCAAAGCATTAAGACACTGGGGTATAAATTTCATAAAGATCGGATATTTCTTTGATAGTTTTTCGATCATTCAGAAATAAAGTGTGCTCTTTTTATTATTTAAAGAGACAGTAACGGTTTTGTTTAAAATTGTTTTTATTGCATTAAAAACCTGCCTAAGTCTGTCTAACATGTCTGTACCTTCAGATAGCATATGTTCTGTGTGTATGGAAGCCAAGGTGGTTCCCCCATTAAATGTATGTGCAAATTGTGCCATGGCGTCCAAACAAAGTAAGGACAGTACTGTCACATTTAATAAGGTTGCCCAAGATGATTCTTCAAATGAAGGTAGTGGGGATAGTTCATCATCCTCTCCTTCTGTGTCAACACCAGTTTTGCCCGCGCAGGCGATACCTAGTACATCTAGCGCGCCAATGCTTGTTACTATGCAGCAATTAACAGCAGTAATGGATAATTCTATAGCAGCTCTTTTATCCAAACTGCCAGCATTTCCCAGAAAGCGTGATTGCTCAGTTTTAAATACAGAGGATGAGCAAGTTGGCGCTGACGATAATTTATTTGTTATACCCTCACATCAATCTGAGTTGGCAGTGAGGGAGGGTCTGTCTGAGGGAGAAATTTCTGATTCAGGAAAAATTTCTCAGCAGGCAGAACCTGATATCGCTAGAACATCTCCGCGCCCTGCTTAAAGGGACACTGTACCCAAAAATTTTCTTTCGTTATTCAGATTGAGCATGAAATTTTAAGCAACTTTCTAATTTACTCCTATTATCAAATTTTCTTCTTTCTCTTGGTATCTTTATTTGAAATGCAAGAATGTAAGTTTAGATGCCGGCCCATTTTTGGTGAACAACCTGGGTTGTCCTTGCTGATTGGTGGATAAATTCATCCACCAATAAAAAAGTGTTGTCCAGATTACTGAAACAAAAAAAAAGCTTAGATGCCTTCTTTTTCAAATAATGATAGCAAGAGAACAAAGAAAAATTGATAATAGGAGTAAATTAGAAAGTTGCTTAAAATTGCATGCTCTTTCTGAATTACCAAATACATTTTTTAAGTACAGTGTCCCTTTAAGGAGGTGCTATCTACACTTGATGATTGTGATTCTTTGGTGATTCCAGAAAAGTTGTGCAAAATGGACAAATTCTTAGAGGTCCCAGTGCACGCTGATGCTTTTCCGATACCCAAGAGGGTGGCGGACATAGTGACTAAGGAGTGGGAGAAGCCAGGTGTACCTTTTGTTCCACCTCCTATATTCAAGAAAATGTTCCCCATTGTCGATCCCAGAAGGGACGCATGGCAAACGGTCCCTAAGGTAGAGGGGGCAGTTTCAACATTAGCTAAGCGCACAATTATTCCTATAGAGAACAGTTGCGCTTTCAAAGATCCTATGGATAAAAAATTGGAAGGATTGCTTAAAAAGATTTTTGTTCAGCAAGGTTTCCTTCTTCAACCAATTTCGTGCATTATTCCTGTCACCACGGCGGCGTCTTTTTGGTTCGAGGAACTAGAAAATTCGCTCCAAAAGGAGACTCCATATGATGAAGTCATGGACAGAATTCACGCACTAAAGTTGGCTAATTCCTTTATTTTGGATGCCGCTTTTCAATTAGCAAAATTAGCGGCGAAAAATTCAGGTTTTGCAATAGTGGCGCGCAGGGCGCTTTGGCTAAAATCTTGGTCGGCGGATGTGTCGTCCAAAACAAAATTGCTTAATATTCCTTTCAAAGGTAAGACCCTTTTCGGGCCAGAATTGAAGGAGATTATTTCAGACATCACTAGGGGAAAGGGCCATGCCCTCCCACAGGATAGGCCTTTCAAGGCTAAGAACAAATCAAATTTTCGTTCCTTTCGCAATTTCAGGAACGGACCGGCTCCTAACTCTGCAGCCTCTAGACAAGAGGGTAACGCTTCCCAGCCTAAACCAGCATGGAAACCATTGCAAGGCTGGAACAAGGGTAAACAGGCCATGAAGCCTGCTGCTGCTACCAAAACAGCATGAAGGGGTAGCCCCCAATCCGGGACCGGATCTAGTAGGGGGCAGACTTTCTCTCTTTGCTCAGGCTTGGGCAAGAGATGTTCCGGATCCCTGGGCACTAGAAATAGTCTCTCAGGGGTATCTTCTAGAGTTCAAGGAACTTCCTCCAAGGGGACGGTTCCACATGTCTCGCTTATCTTCAGACCAGATAAAAAGACAGGCATTCTTACATTGCGTAGGAGACCTATTAAAGATGGGAGTGATACACCCAGTTCCAACAGCGGAACAAGGTCTGGGTTTTTACTCAAACCTGTTTGTAGTTCCCAAAAAAGAAGGAACTTTCAGGCCAATTCTGGATTTAAAAATTCTAAACAAATTCCTCAGAGTTCCATCATTCAAAATGGAAACCATTCGGACAATTTTACCAACGATCCAGGAGGGTCAATATATGACTACCGTGGACTTAAAGGAAGCGTACCTGCATATTCCTATCCACAAAGATCATCATCAGTTCCTGAGGTTCGCCTTTCTGGACAAACATTACCAGTTCGTGGCTCTTCCATTCGGTTTAGCCACTGCTCCCAGAATTTTCACAAAGGTGCTAGGGTCCCTTCTAGCGGTCCTAAGGCCGAGGGGCATTGCTGTAGCACCTTACCTAGACGACATTCTAATCCAAGCTTCGTCCCTTTCCAAAGCAAGGGCTCATACAGACATTGTTTTAGCCTTTCTCAGGTCTCACGGGTGGAAGGTGAACATAGTAAAGAGTTCCCTGTCTCCGTCCACAAGGGTTCCCTTTCTAATAGATTCTGTGGAAGATTTTTCTGACAGAGGTCAGAAAGGTAAAGCTTCTAAACGCTTGTCGAGTTCTTCAATCTATTCCTCAGCCTTCCATAGCTCAGTGCATGGAGGTAATAGGACTAATGGTTGCAGCAATGGACGTGGTTCCTTTTGCTCTAATTCATTTAAGACCATTGCAACTGTGCATGCTCAAACAGTGGAATGGGGATTATGCAGACTTGTCTCCCCAGATTCAAGTAGACCAGGTAACCAGAGACTCACTCCTCTGGTGGTTGACTCAGGATCACCTGTCTCAGGGAATGAGTTTCCGCAGACCAGAGTGGGTCATTGTCACGACCGACGCCAGTCTCTTAGGCTGGGGCGCGGTCTGGGACTCCCTGAAAGCTCAGGGTCTATGGTCTCAGGAAGAGTCTCTTCTCCCGATAAACATTTTGGAACTGAGAGCGATATTCAATGCGCTCCTGGCTTGGCCTCAACTAGCGAAGGCCAGATTCATAAGATTTCAGTCGGACAACATGACGACTGTAGCGTACATCAATCATCAGGGGGGAACAAAGAGTTCCTTGGTGATGAGAGAGGTATCCAAGATCATCAAATGGGCGGAGGATCACTCCTGCCATCTATCTGCAATTCACATCCCAGGAGTAGACAACAGGGAGGCGGATTATTTGAGTCGTCAGACTTTCCATCCGGGGGAGTGGGAACTTCATCCGGAGGTCTTTGCCCAGTTAACTCAACTATGGGGCATTCCAGATATGGATCTGATGGCGTCCCGTCAGAACTCCAAGGTTCCTCGCTACGGGTCCAGATCCAGGGATCCCAAGGCAACACTAGTGGATGCATTGGTGGCGCCTTGGTCGTTCAATCTAGCTTATGTGTTTCCACCGTTCCCTCTCCTTCCCAGGCTTATAGCCAGGATCAAACAGGAGAAGGCCTTGGTGATTCTAATAGCTCCTGCATGGCCACGCAGGACTTGGTATGCAGACCTGGTGAATATGTCATCGGCTCCACCATGGAAGCTACCTTTGAGGCAGGATCTTCTAGTACAAGGTCCATTCGAACATCCAAATCTAGTCTCTCTGCAACTGACTGCTTGGAAATTGAACGCTTGATTTTATCTAAGCGTGGGTTTTCAGATTCGGTTATAGATACTCTGGTTCAAGCCAGAAAACCTGTGACTTGGAAAATTTACCATAAGATATAGCAAAAATATATCTGTTGGTGCGAATCCAAGGGATACTCTTGGAGTAAACTTAAAATTCCTAGGATACTTTCCTTTCTCCAAGAGGGTTTGGATAAAGGTTTGTCAGCTAGTTCTCTAAAAGGACAGATATCTGCTCTGTCTGTTTTGTTGCACAAACATCTGGCAGCAGTGCCAGATGTACAGGCATTTGTACAGGCGTTAGTCAGAGTCAAGCCTGTCTACAGACCTATGACTCCTCCATGGAGTCTAAACTTAGTTCTTTCAGTTCTTCAAGGGGTTCCGTTTGAACCTTTACATTCCATAGATATTAAGTTACTATCTTGGAAAGTTCTGTTTTTGGTTGCTATTTCTTCTGCTAGAAGAGTTTCTGAATTGTCTGCTTTGCAGTGTACTTCACCCTATCTGGTATTCCATACAGATAAGGTAGTTTTACGTACCAAGCCTGGTTTTCTTCCAAAAGTGGTTTCCAACAGGAATATTAACCAGGAAATAGTTGTTCCTTCTCTGTGTCCGAATCCAGTTTCGAAGAAGGAACTTTTGTTACATAACCTAGATGTGCTTTAAAATTCTATTTAGAAGCAACAAAGGATTTCAGACAGACATCATCCTTGTTTGTCGTCTATTCTGGTAAGAGGAGAGGGCAGAAAGCTACTGCTACTTCTCTTTCCTTTTGGCTGAAAAGCATCATCCGATTGGCTTATGAGACTGCCGGACGGCAGCCTCCTGAACGAATTACAGCTCACTCTACTAGAGCTGTGGCTTCCACATGGGCCTTCAAGAATGAGGTTTCTGTTGAACAGATCTGTAAGGCAGCGACTTCTCTGCATACTTTTCTGCATACTTTTGCCAAATTTGACAAATTCGATACTTATACTTCTTCGGAGGCTGTTTTTTGGAGAAAGGTTTTGCAAGCTGTGGTGCCTTCCGTTTAGGTTACCTGACTTGTTCCCTCCCTTCATCCGTGTCCTAAAGCTTTGGTATTGGTTCCCACAAGTAAGGATGAAGCCGTGTGTCCGGTCAGGTTTAAAATTTTTATTTTTTGTACACTGCAGTCACCACGGCACCTTATGGTTTCTCCTTTTTCTCCTAACCGTCGGTCGAATGACTGGGGAGCGGAGCCAGAGGGGGGGCTATATGGACAGCTTTTGCTGTGTGCTCTCTTTGCCATTTCCTGTAGGGAATGAGAATATCCCACAAGTAAGGATGAAGCCGTGGACCGGACACACCGTAGGAGAAAGAAATTTATCAGGTAAACATAAATTCTGTTTTTTTAAAGAATTTTAAGTTTGACAATACCTCTTGATCATATGTTAGTGACAGTATGTAATATGTGGCTGGAGAATTACGACCACCAAGTTCGGTTAATGTGCAACAAAATAGCCAGAAGTAATGTTTGTACTATAGCAAAGAATACTATGTTTAGTATATGGTACAGTTTAAGGGTTTTTAAAATAAGGTTTGTTAAATCTAAATTGAGGGGTGGGGGGTTTCTTCTCTTTCCCTTCCACCCCCCCCCCCCCCCCGTATGGGTGAGCCGATAATATTTACATAGGTTATAAATGAGAAGTGACATACTTAAAGGGACAGTCTACACCCAATACTTATTCTTCTTTATTACTCATTGTTACATACCAGACAAGCATCTTGCAGTGGGTTACACATCTATAAGCTTGTAAGAAGTACATGAAACTTTTAAATAATTATCGTTTGTTAGCAACTGAAAATGGCTGTCAAGCCCCGCCCACAGCTTTCTTCTTGTCCAGTTAGTGGTTTTCTTGTGTGACAGTTTAGTAGTGCACATTTCATATTTTTCAGTTAGCATTTCAAATTGCACATGTGCAGTTTTTTTGCCTCTGCCAGAAATGCAGGGGGCATTTATTGTAGGCGGACAAGCATCAGTTCCTACAAATAGAAATAGTTATTGTGGCTGTCTAGTGGCAGTTCTGTTTACTTTTTACATGTGAGTTTTTTGTACTGCGAGTGAATATTATAATATAAATAATCTTTATAATCTTGTGGTAATATTTATTTTCTTCAGTTATTGATTTATGTTATTGTTAATAATGTCTAATAAAGTTTGGCTCCTCATTACTTATGAATCACTACTTTGACTTTTGTGGGATCAGATTAAGACACTGTGTGCTGATTCAAGGCTAAATTACTAGTGGAACGCTATTGTGTTCAATCAATAAGGGATATATATATATATATATATATATATATTGTAGTATAATCCATATAAGTCCAGTAGTTGAATATCTAAATATCAAGAGTATTTCAGTATACAGTAATACTTTTTTTTTATTGGACTATCATTGTGTAGTAAATGACAAGCTTTCAAGAGTTACCTCTCTTCCTCAGGTCTGAAGCAATAACCTTCCATTATTTTCGAAATAATTTTCAAGCAACATTAATTATTATTTTGAAGAAATGTTTCAATATTTTGCAAGTTAAAGGGACATGAAACCCAAAATGTTTATTTCATGATTCAGATAGAGAATACAATTTTAACCCCTTAACGACCAACGACGTATGGGGTACGTCCTGCGAAAAAATGCAGTTAACGACCAAGGACGTACTTTAAGAGGAAAATTACAACTAAACGCAAACACCGCAAAAATGTAAAAATAGCCTTGGTCCCAAACGGTCAGAAAATGAAAAAGTGCTGTGGTCCTTAAGGGTTTAAACAGCATTCCAGTTTACATTTATTATCTAATTTGCCTCATTCTTTAGATAGCCTTTGTTGAAGAAATAGCAAAACACATGGATGAGCAAATCACACAAGACATCTATGAGCAGCATCCAATCAGCAGCTACTGAGTCTATTTAGATTTTCAAAATTTAGGTTTTTCAACAAAGGAAAGTTATTTAAAATTACATGCTATTTCTAAATAATGCAAGAAACAATTGGGATTTCACGTCCCTTTAATTTAATGGGTAGAATTAATAAAAAAATATCAACAATCTAAATCAAATGTTTGCAATATTATATGTGGCAATAACTTTGTTCTCATAGGGTTCTACTTCAGAACTTAACCACATGTGCAAAAGTATTAAATTAGTTGTTACCTTTCCAACATTTTCACATGTTTTTTAATAAATTTATGTAATCTATGAGATGCCACAAACCACCTCATCAGTGCCTTTGCATTCGATTTAAAACTGTAATTAAGTAGGATGGTGTTTTAGTACTTTTTAAAATGATTTTCCTATTAGCACATGCAGATGTGTGCCCACATGCACTATACACACACACACACACACACACAGATGTGCACATACTCACACACACACATACATACAGATGCACTATACACACACACAGATGTGCACATACTCACACACACACATACATACATACAGATGCACTATACACACACACACACACACTCGCATACACACCAGGGGCGTATTATGGCCTAGGCCAACAAGGCCGGTGCCTAGGGCAGCAGATTTGGGAGGGGCAGCTCATCTGCCCTATCCTCTCTAAAAGTCAGCACACAGTACAGTGAGCGATAAAGTGCAGGCTTTTACAGAGAAGACAAAGCACATGCGCTAATTAAGGTCACTCTTTGCAGGCAGTGCTCTTTTAAAGCGATGCTTCATTTAGAGCCGCGGGCCTTTTTGCAGCGAAACCATTCTTGGTGAGAAACTTGACCGGGGATATGCTTACAAGGTGAGGCTGGAGGAGAAGACCTTGTGCCGATATGCTGCCTTCCCTTATCAGCTGTGGTGGGTCTGTGAGCGCAGTGCTTATTGCAGGTCTTAGCAGCTAACAGACTGGATGCATCTGTGCACTGCTTAGATCAGCTTGTGATGTCTAATCATAAACTCTCAGTGCTAATGTATGTTAGCTACTAATAAATAGATTTCTCTGCATTCATGAACCCGTGGAGTAAATAGTAAAAGGACACTTAAAAAGGTTCATTACTTGAATAATGGTAATTACTGTATGTTGTTGCATGTAAAGGGCAGTGATTGTTTCAAAGTGTATTCTTCTTTCCCTCCCTTCCTCTCTCCCTTCTTTCCCTTTCTCCCTCCCTTCCTCCCTCAACTCCCTCCCTCGACTCACTCCCTTCTTTCCCTCCCTCCCTTCTTTCTCTAAACTCCCTCCCTTGCTCCCTTCTTTCACTCCTTTCTTTCCCTCACCACTTTTCTCTTCTCTCTCTCTCTCTCTCTCTCTCCTTCCCTTCCTGCTTTCCTTTCCCTCCCTTTTTTCCACTCCCCTTCTTTTCTCTCCCTTCTCTCAGGGAGAAAATGGTATGAGATGCATGCAATTCAACCCACCTTTGTGTTTTGCTTGCCCAATTTCTTTTAATTGTTATTTAAAAACAAACAAAACAAAAACAGGGGGGCAGCAGAATTTTGAGTGCCTAGGCCAGCACAAAACATAAATACGTCACTGACACACACATACATACACACACAGATGCACATACACACACTCACACATACACTCACACAGATGCGCACACACACACACTATACACTCTCACACACAGATGCACATGCACACACACACTCACACAGATATGCACACACTCACACATACACTCACACACAGCTGCACATACACTCACACACACAGATGCGCACACACACACACTCGCACACACTCACACATACACTCACACATAGCTGCACATAAACACACACGCACACACACTCACACACAGATGCACTATACACTCACACACAGATGCGCACACACTCACATACACTCACACATACAGAAGCACATACACACATACAGAAGCACATACACTCTTACACACACACACACACACACATACAGATGCACATATACTCACACACACACACAGATGCGCATACATTCACACACAGATGCACATATACACAAACGTACACATTCACACACACCGTTGCAGTGTTGCACATATACTGCATACATACATTATAGTGACTTTTGTAACAAATGAATCATTTAATAGATTACATTTTCATTTAGAAATTCTTAATAGGTATATTTTTTTAGTTTTAAGCATTTTTTTCAGATATTCACTTTATCCTAGAAAATATTGTGCCTTCCACTTCCCACTGAAATTGTCCTTGTGCATACATTGCTTGAGCTGTGATTTTTTTTATTTTATTTTTTAAATCTTTGCAGCTACTAGGACTAAGCCATGTAGAAGAATGAATACATGCTAAATACCTAGTGAGCTTACCTTGAATATCTATAAGAAGCATTCTGTTATGGCAGTTCAGAATTGATAGAGCCATATATATATTTTTTACTTCTGCCTGAATCCTTTGAAGCAGCGTTGTGCAGGGAACACTCGATCCTTCACATGTGACTACACAAGGGATCATCTGTACATTTACAGACACGTGATAAGGAAGTGTGAGGGCTTGAGTTTGTATTTGAAATGAATCAAATGAGGTAAATAGATGTGCAGATGACCCCTTGTGCAGTGATGTGTGGAAAGTCATATTTTCCCTAGACACCAGCTGTTACAAAGTTTTTTTAGACTTAAAAGACACTGCAGGCAAATCTGTAAATACAGGAGCGACAGGCACATTTTTACTTAAAAATACAGGGTAAAAGCTTGCTGTGTAGACGCGATGATTATTCCTTAGATGATAAACTACAGAATACTTATTGCAGCAGTTATTCAGCAGAAAACCAAACAGAAATTGATGGGGAACATATTAACGATGTTGACTATTTTTCTAATATACCTATTTAGAATGGAATATGTCATACATGTAATCCATATCCAAAAACTGTTGCTATAAAATATATTTACATAAAAAAATACAGGCTCTTTAATAGCTAACGTTAACCACAGCACCCCCTGACTCACTTTCAGTACTGTTTAAGTTCATTCTCTGCAGGGCAGCACAACTGTGCATGGTCTTAGAGAATGATTTATTTTCTTTTGTGAGCAGGTTTTTATTACTCCTGCTGTGTGTAAATATGTGTGGTATTATTTTAATATTCCTAATCTGTGCTTCAACTTGGGCAGCAGTGGATCTCCAAGGCTCAAAGAATAAAAATGCCCAGCAAAAAAAAAGAGGCAAGAGGTGTGGGATAAACTAGTGACCACCGGCTGTCAAAAGGAGGATGGGGATTAGAGACCGGCACATTAAGAGACTAGAAAGAGGGAGATAACCTAGTGCTATGCAGCAGAGCAGTACAAAGACTTTTTTACATTTTCAGCTACTGTATTCCAGCTACTGTATGATGGACCTGGTGCAGGAGGCTTATTTTATGTGTTGACATTTGTAATTAAAACTTATTGTTGGGCGTAGACTGTGCCTTTAACATACTGTCATGGAATGTGGGTGGAATCTCTTCCCAAATAAAACAGAATACTATAATTAATCTACTAGATGGACATAAAGCTGATACAGTATTACTACAAAAGACACACTTACAAGAGAAATAAACTATAAAATTAAATGGGTAGGCAAACTAATCTCCTCAGATTACCATAACCGGAAAAATGGCGTTGTAATATTAATTAATAAGCAATTGACATATCGAATTATAAATAAAATAATTGACCCAGCAGGCAGATTTTTGATTTTGCACATTGAAATAAATAAGATATGCTTTACTCTATGTAATGTGTACGGTCCAAATGTGGTTGACATCCAATTCTGGAACACACTAGCAACGAAATTATTGCCTTACAGAGGCGAAAATCTGATAATAGGCAGGGATTTTAACCTGGCCTTCTCCCTGAATTTAGATAGATTAAATAGTAAGTTTGTAAATAAAAGAGATAGGAAAATACGTATTTTGCGAAAATATATCAACAAAATAGGGACACAGGATATTTGAAGGCTTCAAAACCCAGACATTAAAACATTTACATGTGTATCCAAAACACACCAAACTTTCTCACGAATCGACATGTTCCTAATTGCCGATATAATGATAGGTAAAAAGTAAGAGCAAGTATACATGACACCATTTTATCTGACCACACTATAATCTCGTTAGATAGAGCTAAAAATGTATCAAAGACTCCCTACTAATGACCTATTTTCCCCCAAATATTTAGCACAAAACAGCTCATTTCAAAATTGGTTCAAAAGTAAGTGGCAAGAGTATACAAATTTTAACAATGCATATAAATATGAAGTCTTTTGGGAATGTGGCAAAGCAATATTAAGGTTAGAGATAAAGGCCTATCTTTGTAAGATCAAAAAGAAAAACAAACAACAGGAGGAACATCTCTCTAATTCAGTCAAGAACAGTTTTAATGCATATTTAGCGCACCCTAATAAATTCTACTGGGACAAATATATAAATTTAAAAACCCAGAGAGACTTATTTTTAAAACAAAATATGATACAAGAAGATGCCCGCACTAGAGCATTGTATGGAGGGTTTAGAGGACGGTCTGCCAAATATTTAGCGCATGTAACAAAAGTTAGAACAAATAAGAACATAGTGGCAATTAAGCAAGGAACAATCAGACACACCACTAATAATGAGATTAATAAGACTTTTTTTAGAGTTTTTTTTTAAATTTGTATTCAGCTGGCATAGTTGACCAAGAGGCAAAGAATACATTTTGGGACAAAATTACTCTTCCGAGATTATCACAAGAGACAGCCGAGATTATTAATAGCCCAATCACATTAAAAGAAATTGAGGAGGGAATAAAAGCCCTTAAATTAAATAAAGCACCTGGCCCAGATAGGTTGATGATCACTTAGAAACTGACACATACAGAAAACCTACATCAACAAATAATATACTAAGAGCTGATCGTTATCATCATCCAAATACCATACATAGTTTACCTGTAGGTGAATATTTGAGGATCTGTAGAAATTGTTCTACTGTAGAATCCTTCAATATAGCAGCACAAGACCTCAGAGATAGATTACTTCAGAGAGGATATTCTAAAAAAGCTTTAGCTAGAGCCTATAATAAGGCCCTTAGCAGAAACAGATCTGAACTTCTAATGCCTAAAAGTACCCAATCGACTAATCCCTTAAGGTTTATTTCCACATATACAAGTCAGTCATTCTATTTCTAATATAATCCAGAAACACTGGCACATCTTGAAAGCTGATGATGTATTACAAACAGTTATTCCTGAGAAACCACTATTCACATACAGAAGGGCCAATAATCTTAGTGACTGCCTTACATCAAGCCACTTCAACAGGAATGCCAATAAGATTCCCTTATACAAAGGGTCTATTGCATGTGGTAACTGTAATGTGTGTACACATATGATTAAAATGAAAACCATATTGGATAGGTTTAACAAGAAGTGGATTATTAAAAACCATATAAACTGTAAGAGTACCAACGTGATTTATTGTGTTTC
This sequence comes from Bombina bombina, assembly GCF_027579735.1. Classification (NCBI taxonomy): domain Eukaryota; kingdom Metazoa; phylum Chordata; class Amphibia; order Anura; family Bombinatoridae; genus Bombina; species Bombina bombina. Next base: position 654,326,172 of record NC_069499.1, read on the forward strand.
CTGTGACTGCAATTTAATCTACGTAGGAATGACTACCAGATGCCTGGGTACTAGAATGACAGAGCACTTAAGTAACATCAGGTTAGCTAAAAGAGATGTTAAGAAAGGTAGGAAAATAACAAGTGTAGCGAGACATTTCTTACAAAACCACAATGGGAAAAATCAAAGCTTCAAATGTTGGGGCCTTGAGTCTATTAAACCGGGGATTAGAGGTGGTGAAACTGAACAGGCTCTATTAAAAAAGGAAGCCAGGTGGATTGTCAGATTAAACTCTGTAATGCAATTTGGTATGAATGAAAATAACAATTTTTGGGTATATCTTTAAATATGCTGACCATCGAATTATTGGGAATTATCACACAAAGTATGGCTAATATAAAAGACTGAATTTATATCAAGTAAAATAGATATTGTCCTTTGAATTTTATGCCAACTATCTTAAGCTGTTAGGGACCAACAATGAACAGACTTTGGGGTATTTGGCCTAATTCATCTTATAATTATTATTCCCATAATAATATAGATGTAGCAATATATTTTACCCATATTAAGTTATGCACCCCGAATAGGGTGATCTTACTATATATATCTACTAGGTTTAAATGACAGATATGGTTTAGTTGTGATTTATATCCAAAACTGTTTTGAATCTGGGGATTAAGTAAGACCCTCTGTCTGTGTTGGATATAGGTTTTATACCAAGTACTATATCACAAATATACTGGCTACTGTGAACAGTATCAATATGTGAAATGATTACCAATACATAACAGTTTTATTTGGGTGGTTCATGTCTTATAATAAATTGTGTGGATCTTTTCACGTATTCTTTCCTTTATTTTGTCCTTTATTTGCTGTCCTCATTACCTGCCAAACCATAATTTCCTTAAGCGTAAAATGTAAGCAACCTCTTGATTAGATTGGTTTTATGTTAATAATGACACATAATACATGTCACAGCGATAACGCTATGATGACAGGCTAATCGGATGTAAAGCATCTGGATTTTCCTTTATGTGTGTAGAATTAAAAGATACATAATGAGAAGTAGATGTTGCATTAAAGTATAGACGTGTCTTGTTAGTATATTCTGAGTATTATAACTGACATCAGAATCACTCGTAGTAATACTCGTACAATCTGGAGATAACGAGTGTATTTGCTAAGAACGTAACTGAGGGGTTTGTCTCGTAGTACATGTCTGATTGGACAACCAGCTTTTTCACTCCACCCAATCCAGTTTAACATTACACCGTACTACACTGAGCATTACTTTAACTTCTTACTATTGGCTAAAATAGGGGGTTGCCGAAATTAACGCACAGGATTGGTGTTACAATTTTATGACAGGTTTAAAAAGAGGCTGCAGCAAACACTCGGCTTGTCATTTCTGAACCAAATTCACATTGAGATAGGCCGTATAACGGCCGAAACGCGTTTGTGTGGCTAGATTTTTTTCACCTTAGTTGCTGCGTGTACAGTAACACCTTGTGTTACCCCTGGCACCTGAAGCTGAGGAATCCTGTTATCGGCCAGGAATACAGGGGGGTGTCACCTGGTGTATTTGTGCAGCTTCCTTGGTGTTTGGTGTTTGTTTTTAGTTAGTTCTATTAGTGGATCGTGATTAGGTGATGTTTATCACACTTATTTAACTTTATATTTTTTAAATGTAGAAATAAAGTTTATTAATTTTAATACCTATACATTTGCTTGCACTTTAGCTGTTTGGATACAGCATTTTCCAAATCATAGGAGTAAGAGTGCTATCAATCCCCTCTTAGTCCCTTCCTATCCCTTATCCTGTTTTATTTAGTTATTTAAAGGGGCAGCACCGAGGTTAAACACATACCTCTATATCCTATTTTATATAGTGACATTGTGCCAATATTTGTCAATTTTGTCTAACCCGGTAGGTTACCCTCAGAATTTTATCAAATATTATTAGAACTAATTTCCCCGGTTCTACACGGCTTACATAATAATTATTTCCAACAATCTAATAAATGTTTGACTGGATTTGCTGCATCCAACATCTCACTTATCCTTAAGAAAGATAAAGATCCAGAAAATCCTGCTTCATATCGCCCAATATCTTTACTTAATATTGACTATAAGATCTTAACTTCCATAATAGCTAATCGCTTAAAACCTTATATATCTGATATTATCTATGAAAATCAAACTAGCTTTATGCCTGGGAGAAATCCCGTCAAAAATATACGAAAAACAATGTTGAAAATGGAATACATTCAAGATAAATAAAAAAAATAGGATTTGAGGTAAGATGCTGGATGTGGCAATTCTATTAGTCAATGCGGGAAAAGCCTTTGATTTTATCAACTGGGACCATTTATTTACAACACTGGATAAATTTGGCTTCAAAGATAATATTACAAATTTAATCAGAGTACTATACAATAACCCAATGTCAGCAGTCATTGTTAATGGCGCCACGTCAGACAACTTTAATTTACAAAAAGGCACCCTATCTATCAATAGAACCTTTTGCAAATCTTTTATGAGATTGTTTGCCTGGAATCTGTATCGGGGGCCAAAAATTGGTGCTTTCACTATACTGTACACTGATGATGTACTGATATATTTAAGTGATATAAAAAAAACACTACCATTATTATTAGATGAAATACAGTTATTTGGTGCTATATCAGGTTATACCATTAATTATGGGAAATCAGAATTGCTCTGGTTAAAGAAACCTTCGAAATTTAATGGCCAGCTCCCTTTTAAAGAAACAGATAAAATCAAATATTTAGGAATTGCATTGTCTAAAGATTTGAATGAACGTTACAAATTAAATTATCCTAAAGTATTTGCTGGATGCGGAGCATCCTCTTCCTTCTTGATCCGACGACTGAATGAAGGTTCCTTTAAGTGACGTCATCCAAGATGGCGTCCCTTCAATTCCGATTGGCTGATAGAATCCTATCAGCCAATCGGAATTACAGTAGGAAAAATCCTATTGGCTGATGCAATCAGCCAATAGGATTGACCTCGCATTCTATTGGCTGATTGGAACAGCCAATAGAATGTGAGCTCAATCCTATTGGCTGATTGGATCAGCCAATAGGATTGAACTTCAATCCTATTGGCTGATTGCATCAGCCAATAGGATTTTTCCTACCGTAATTCCGATTGGCTGATAGGATTCTATCAGTCAATCGGAATTGAAGGGACGCCATCTTGGATGACGTCACTTAAAGGAACCTTCATTCTTCAGTTGCCGTCAGATGGAAGAGGAAGCTCCGCATCGGATGTCTTCAAGATGGACCCGCTCCGCTCCGGATGGAAGAAGATAGAAGATGCCACCTGGATGAAGACTTCTGCCGGTCTGGATGTCCTCTTCTGGCCGCATCGGATGAAGACTTCTGCCCCTCTGGAGGTCCACTTGTGCCCGGCTGGGTGATGACGGCTCAAGGTAGGGTGATCTTCAAGGGGGTAGTGAATTTTATTATTTTGGGGGGATTTTTTATTTTATAAGGGGGATTAGATTAGGTGTAATTAGTTTAAAAATAATTGTAATTCTTTTTTTTAATTTTCTGTAATTTAGTGGGGGGGTTTTGTACTTTAGTTTATTTAATTTAATTGTAGTTAATTGTAGGTAATTTATGTTATTAATTTAATGATAGTGTAGTGCTAGGTGTAATTGTAATTTAGGTTAGGATTTATTTTACAGGTAAATTTGTACTTATTTTAACTAGGAAGTTATTAAATAGTTAATAACTATTTAATAACTATTCTACCTAGTTAAAATAAATACAAAGTTGCCTGTAAAATAAATATAAATCCTAAGGTAGCTACAATGTAACTATTAGTTATATTGTAGCTAGCTTAGGGTTTATTTTATCGGTATTTAGTTTTAAATAGGATTAATTTATTTAATTGTAGTAAATTTATTTTGTTTTATTTAAATTATATTTAAGTTGGGGGGGTTAGACTTAGGTTTAGGGGTTAATACATTTAATATAGTAGGGCGGCAGATTAGGGGTTAATAAAAGTAGGTAGGTGTCGGCGATGTTAGGGACGGCAGATTAGGGGTTAATAAAATTCAACTAGTGTTTGTGAGGCGGGAGTGCGGCTGTTTAGGAGTTAATATATTTATTACAGTGGCAGCGATGTCCGGTCTGCAGATTAGGGGTTAAAAATTTCAGTTAAGTGTTTCCAATGTGGGGGGGGGGGCTCGGTTTAGGGGTTAATAGGTAGTTTATGGGTGTTAGTGTACTTTTACCACTTTAGTTAAGAGTTTTATGTTACAGCGTTAGCCCATAAAACTCTTAACTACTGACTTTTAAATGCGGTAAGAGTCTGGACAGGAGAGGGTCTACCGCTCACTTCTTCCAGCAATCGTAATACCGGCGTTAGGAAAATCCCATTAAAAAGATAGGATACACAATTGACGTAAGGGGATTTGCAGTATGCGAAAATCACGGAAAAAAAGTGAGCGGTACACCTGTACCTGCCAGACTCGTAATACCAGCGAGCGTTAAAAAGCAGCGTTGGGACCCCTCAACGCTTCTTTTTAAGGCTAACGCAAGACTCATAATCTAGCTGAAAGTAATTTACCTGTGAAATAAAACCTAAGCTTGCTACAATATAACTAATAGTTATATTGTAGCTAGCTTAGGTTTTATTTTTCTTTCACAGGTAAGATTGTATTTAGTTTAACTAGGTAGACTAGTTAATAACTATTTACTAACTATTTACTAACTACCTAGTTAAAATAAATACAAATTTACCTGTGAAATAAAAATAAAACCTAAGCTGCCTTACACTAAAAGCTACCATGACAAAATAAAAAACTAACATTCCAAAAAATAAAAAACCCTAAAATTTTTTTTTTTTTTTAAAAAAGCAACCATTACAAAAAATAACAAACAAAATTATCCAAAACAATAAAAATTATTCCTATTCTAAAACCCTTTAAAAAAAAATAAAAAAAAATACCACAAAATATCCCTAATCTATTATAAACTACCAAGGGCCCTTAAAATGGCCTTATGCAGGCCCTTAAAATTGCCTTTTGTAGGGAATTGCCCTAAAGTTAACAGCTCTTTTGCTAACCCCCCCCCCCAACCCACAAAATAAAAATAAAGTTAAACCTAATCTACCCATTTGTATGGGCATTGTCCTTAAAAGGGCATTCAGCTCTTTTAATGCCCTTAAAAGGGCATTCAGCTCTTTTAAGAGTGCCCACCCTAATCTAAAAAAAACCCACCCCTTACAACTAACCCCTTTTTAGGTACTCACAGTTGTTAAATTCCGCTTGAACGATCTTCATCCAGGCAGCTCCATCTTCACCCGGAGCGGTGATGCGCAGAGGCGGAGGTCCAGGCCG